>NW_027422487.1:0-56841 GCF_037893015.1 Macrotis lagotis | reverse complement strand
TGCCGTGCCTTAGCCTTGTTTCCCCTTGCCGTGCCGTTCCTTCCGTTACCCTTGCCTTCCCTTGCTTTCCCTTGCCTTCCTTGCTTTCCGTTACTCTTTGCTTGCTTTCCGTGCATTGCGTAGGCTTGCGTTGTCATGCCGTAGCCTTGCCTCGCCTGACCGTGCTTTCCCATGAGTTACCCTTTCCTTGCCTTGCCGTGCATTGCCTAGCCTGCGTTGCCGTGCCTTAGCCTTGTTTCCCCTTGCCGTGCCGTTCCTTCCGTTACCCTTGCCTTTCCTTGCTTTTCCTTGCCTTGCTTACCTTCCGTTACTCTTTGCTTCCCTTCCCTGCGTTGCCTAGCCTTGCGTTGTCGTGCCTTAGCCTTATCTCGCCTGACCGTGCCTTCCTTTGCTTTAAGCTTTCCTTGCATTGTCGTGCATTGCCTAGCCTTGTGTTGTCGTGCATTAGCCTTGCCTAGCCTCAAAGTGCTTTGCCTTGCGTTACCCTTTCCTTGCCTTGCCGTGCCTTGCCTAGCCGTGCGTTGTCGTGCCTTAGCCTTGTTTCCCCTTGCCGTGGCGTGCCTTTTGTTACACTTGCCTTGCCTGGCTTTGCCTTGCCTTCCTTTCCTTCCGCTACTCTATCCTTGCCTTGCCGTGCATTGCCTAGCCTTGCATTGTCGTGCCTTATCCTTGCCTCACCTGACCGTGCCTTCCCCTGCGTTACCCTTTCCTTGCCTTGCCGTGCATTGCCTAGCCCTGCGTTGTCGTGCCTTAGCCTTCTTACCCCTCGCCGTGCCTTTCCTTCCGTTACCCTTGCCTTCCCTTGCTTTCCCTTGCCTTCCTTGCGTTCCGTTACTCTTTGCTTGCTTTCCGTGCATTGCCTAGCCTTGCGTTGTCGTGCCTTAGCCTTGCCTCGCCTGACCGTGCTTTCCCATGCGTAACCCTTTCCTTGCCTTGCCGTTCATTGCCTAGCGTTCGGTGTCGTGCCTTAGACTTGTTTCCCCTTGCCGTGCCGTTCCTTCCGTTAACCTTGCCTTTCCTTGCTTTTCCTTGTCTTGCTTACCTTCCGTTACTCTTTGCTTGCCTTCCCTGAATTGCCTAGCCTTGCGTTGTCGTGCCTTTGCCTTATCTCGCCTGACCTTGCCTTCCTTTGCTTTAAGCTTTCCTTGCATTGTCGTGCATTGCCTAGCCTTGCGTTTTCGTGCATTAGCCTTGCCTAGCCTCACCGTGCCTTGCCTTGCGTTACCCTTTGCTTGCCTTGCCGTGCATTGCCTAGCCGTGCGTTGTCGTGCCTTAGCCTTGTTTCCCCTTGCCGTGCCGTTCCTTCCGTTACACTTGCCTTTCCCTGCTTTCCCTTGCCTTCCTTACCTTCCGTTACTCTTTGCTTGCCTTCCGTGCATTGCCTAGCCTTGCGTTGTCGTGCCTTAGCCTTGCCTCGCCTGACCGTGCTTTCAAATGCGTTACCCTTTCCTTGCCTTGCCGTTCATTGCCTAGCGTTCGTTGTCGTGCCTTAGAATTGTTTCCCATTGCCGTGCCGTTCCTTCCGTTACCCTGGACTTTCCTTCCTTTTCCTTGCCTAGCTTACCTTCCGTTACTCTTTGCTTGCCTTCCTTGAATTTCCTAGCCTTGCGTTGTCGTGCCTTAGCCTTATCTAGCCTGACCTTGCCTTCTTTTGCTTTAAGCTTTCCTTGCATTGCCTTTCCTTGCTTTCCCTTGCCTTCCTTACCTTCCGTTACTCTTTGCTTGCCTTCCGTGCATCGCCTAGCCTTGCGTTTTCGTGCATTAGCCTTGCCTAGCCTCACCGTGCCTTTCCTTGCGTTACCCTTTGCTTGCCTTGCCGTGCATTGCCTAGCCGTGCGTTGTCGTGCCTTAGCCTTGTTTCCCCTTGCCGTGCCGTTCCTTCAGTTACACTTGCCTTTCTTTGCTTTCCCTTGCCTTCCTTACCTTCCGTTACTCTTTGCTTGCCTTCCATGCATTGCCTAGCCTTGCGTTGTCGTGCCTTAGCCTTGCCTCGCCTGATCGTGCTTTCCCATGCGTTACCCTTTCCTTGCCTTGCCGTGCATTGCCTAGCCTACGTTGTCGTGCCTTAGCCTTGTTTCCCCTTGCCGTGCCGTTCCTTCCGTTACACTTGCCTTTCCTTGCTTTCCCTTGCCTTCCTTACCTTCCGTTACTCTTTACTTGCCTTCCGTGCATTGCCTAGCCTTGCGTTGTCGTGCCTTAGCCTTGCCTCGCCTGACCGTGCTTTCCCATGCGTAACCCTTTCCTTGCCTTGCCGTTCATTGCCTAGCGTTCGGTGTCGTGCCTTAGACTTGTTTCCCCTTGCCGTGCCGTTCCTTCCGTTACCCTTGCCTTTCCTTGCTTTTCCTTGGCTTGCTTACCTTCCGTTCCTCTTTGCTTGCCTTCCCTGAATTGCCTAGCCTTGCGTTGTCGTGCCTTTGCCTTATCTCGCCTGACCTTGCCTTCCTTTGCTTTAAGCTTTCCTTGCCTTGCCGTGCATTGCCTAGCCGTGCGTTGTCGTGCCTTAGCCTTGTTTCCCCTTGCCGTGCCGTTCCTTCCGTTACACTTGCCTTTCCTTGATTTCCCTTGCCTTCCTTGCGTTCCGTTACTCTTTGCTTGCCTTCCGTGCATTGCCTAGCCTTGCGTTGTCGTGCCTTAGCGTTGCCTCGCCTGACCGTGCTTTCAAATGCGTTACCCTTGCCTTGCCTTGCCGTTCATTGCCTAGCGTTCGGTGTCGTGCCTTAGCCTTGTTTCCCCTTTCCGTGCCGTGCCTTCCGTTACACTTGCCTTTCTTTGCTTTCCCTTTCCTTCCTTACCTTCCGTTACTCTTTGCTTGCCTTCCGTGCATTGCCTAGCCTTGGGTTGTCGTGCCTTAGCCTTATCTCGCCTGACCGTGCCTTCCTTTGTTTAAGCTTTCCTTGCATTGTCGTGCATTGCCTAGCCTTGCCTTGTCGTGCATTAACCTTGCCTAGCCTCACCGTGCCTTGCCTTGCGTTACCCTTTCCTAGCCTTGCCGTGTATTTCCTAGCCGTGTGTTGTCGTGCCTTAGCCTTGTTACCCCTTGCCGTGCCGTTCCTTCCGTTACCCTTGCCTTCCCTTGCTTTCCCTTTCCTTCCTTGCATTCCGTTACTCCTTGCTTGCTTTCCGTGCATTGCCTAGCCTTGCGTTGGCTTTCCTTAGCCTTGCCTCGCCTGACCGTGCTTTCCCATGCGTTACCCTTTCCTTCCCTTGCAGTGCATTGCCTAGCGGGCGTTGTCGTGCCTTAGCCTTGTTTCCCCTTGCCGTGCCGTTCCTTCCGTTACCCTTGCCTTTCCTTGCTTTCCCTTGCCTTCCTTACCTTCCGTTACTCTTTGCTTGCCTTCCGTGCATTGCCTAGCCTTGCGTTGTCGTGCTTTAGCGTTGCCTCGCCTGACCGTGCTTTCAAATGCGTTACCCTTTCCTTGCCTTGCCGTTCATTGCCTAGCGTTCGGTGTCGTGCCTTAGACTTGTTTCCCCTTGCCGTGCCGTTCCTTCCGTTACCCTGGCCTTTCCTTCCTTTTCCTTGCCTTGCTTACCTTCCGTTACTCTTTGCTTGCCTTCCCTGAATTTCCTAGCCTTGCGTTGTCGTGCCTTAGCCTTATCTCACGTGACCTTGCCTTCCTTTGCTTTAAGCTTTCCTTGCATTGTCGTGCATCGCCCAGCCTTGCGTTTTCGTGCATTAGACTTGCCTAGCCTCACCGTGCCTTTCCTTGCGTTACCCTTTGCTTGCCTTGCCGTGCATTGCCTAGCCGTGCGTTGTCGTGCCTTAGCCTTGTTTCCCCTTGCCGTGCCTTTCCTTCCGTTACACTTTCCTTTCTTTGCTTTCCCTGGCCTTCCTTACCTTCCGTTACTCTTTGCTTGCCTTCCGTGCATTGCCTAGCCTTGCGTTGTCGTGCCTTAGCCTTGCCTCGACTGAACGTGCTTTCCCATGCGTTACCCTTTCCTTGCCTTGCCGTGCATTGCCTAGCCTACGTAACCGTGCCTTAGCCTTGTTTCCCCTTGCCGTGCCTTTTCTTCCGTTACCCTTGCCTTCCCTTGCTTTCCCTTGCCTTCCTTACGTTCCGTTACTCTTTGCTTGCTTTCCGTGCATTACCTAGCCTTGCGTTGTCATGCCGTAGCCTTGCCTCGCCTGACCGTGCTTTCCCATGCGTTACCCTTTCCTTGCCTTGCCGTGCATTGCCTAGCGTTCAGTGTTGTGCCTTAGACTTGTTTCCCCTTGCCGTGCCGTTCCTTCCGTTACACTTGCCTTTCCTTGCTTTCCCTTGCCTTCCTTACCTTCCGTTACTCTTTACTTGCCTTCCGTGCATTGCCTAGCCTTGCGTTGTCGTGCCTTAGCCTTGCCTCGCCTGACCGTGCTTTCCCATGCGTAACCCTTTCCTTGCCTTGCCGTTCATTGCCTAGCCTACGTTGCCGTGCCTTAGCCTTGTTTCCCCTTGCCGTGCCGTTCCTTCCGTTACCCTTGCCTTCCCTTGCTTTCCCTTGCCTTCCTTGCTTTCCGTTACTCTTTGCTTGCTTTCCGTGCATTGCGTAGGCTTGCGTTGTCATGCCGTAGCCTTGCCTCGCCTGACCGTGCTTTCCCATGAGTTACCCTTTCCTTGCCTTGCCGTGCATTGCCTAGCCTGCGTTGCCGTGCCTTAGCCTTGTTTCCCCTTGCCGTGCCGTTCCTTCCGTTACCCTTGCCTTTCCTTGCTTTTCCTTGCCTTGCTTACCTTCCGTTACTCTTTGCTTCCCTTCCCTGCGTTGCCTAGCCTTGCGTTGTCGTGCCTTAGCCTTATCTCGCCTGACCGTGCCTTCCTTTGCTTTAAGCTTTCCTTGCATTGTCGTGCATTGCCTAGCCTTGTGTTGTCGTGCATTAGCCTTGCCTAGCCTCAAAGTGCTTTGCCTTGCGTTACCCTTTCCTTGCCTTGCCGTGCCTTGCCTAGCCGTGCGTTGTCGTGCCTTAGCCTTGTTTCCCCTTGCCGTGGCGTGCCTTTTGTTACACTTGCCTTGCCTGGCTTTGCCTTGCCTTCCTTTCCTTCCGCTACTCTATCCTTGCCTTGCCGTGCATTGCCTAGCCTTGCATTGTCGTGCCTTATCCTTGCCTCACCTGACCGTGCCTTCCCCTGCGTTACCCTTTCCTTGCCTTGCCGTGCATTGCCTAGCCCTGCGTTGTCGTGCCTTAGCCTTCTTACCCCTCGCCGTGCCTTTCCTTCCGTTACCCTTGCCTTCCCTTGCTTTCCCTTGCCTTCCTTGCGTTCCGTTACTCTTTGCTTGCTTTCCGTGCATTGCCTAGCCTTGCGTTGTCGTGCCTTAGCCTTGCCTCGCCTGACCGTGCTTTCCCATGCGTAACCCTTTCCTTGCCTTGCCGTTCATTGCCTAGCGTTCGGTGTCGTGCCTTAGACTTGTTTCCCCTTGCCGTGCCGTTCCTTCCGTTAACCTTGCCTTTCCTTGCTTTTCCTTGTCTTGCTTACCTTCCGTTACTCTTTGCTTGCCTTCCCTGAATTGCCTAGCCTTGCGTTGTCGTGCCTTTGCCTTATCTCGCCTGACCTTGCCTTCCTTTGCTTTAAGCTTTCCTTGCATTGTCGTGCATTGCCTAGCCTTGCGTTTTCGTGCATTAGCCTTGCCTAGCCTCACCGTGCCTTGCCTTGCGTTACCCTTTGCTTGCCTTGCCGTGCATTGCCTAGCCGTGCGTTGTCGTGCCTTAGCCTTGTTTCCCCTTGCCGTGCCGTTCCTTCCGTTACACTTGCCTTTCCCTGCTTTCCCTTGCCTTCCTTACCTTCCGTTACTCTATGCTTGCCTTCCGTGCATTGCCTAGCCTTGCGTTCTCGTGCCTTAGCGTTGCCTCGCCTGACCGTGCTTTCAAATGCGTTACCCTTTCCTTGCCTTGCCGTTCATTGCCTAGCGTTCGGTGTCGTGCCTTAGAATTGTTTCCCATTGCCGTGCCGTTCCTTCCGTTACCCTGGACTTTCCTTCCTTTTCCTTGCCTAGCTTACCTTCCGTTACTCTTTGCTTGCCTTCCTTGAATTTCCTAGCCTTGCGTTGTCGTGCCTTAGCCTTATCTAGCCTGACCTTGCCTTCTTTTGCTTTAAGCTTTCCTTGCATTGTCGTGCATCGCCTAGCCTTGCGTTTTCGTGCATTAGCCTTGCCTAGCCTCACCGTGCCTTTCCTTGCGTTACCCTTTGCTTGCCTTGCCGTGCATTGCCTAGCCGTGCGTTGTCGTGCCTTAGCCTTGTTTCCCCTTGCCGTGCCGTTCCTTCAGTTACACTTGCCTTTCTTTGCTTTCCCTTGCCTTCCTTACCTTCCGTTACTCTTTGCTTGCCTTCCATGCATTGCCTAGCCTTGCGTTGTCGTGCCTTAGCCTTGCCTCGCCTGAACGTGCTTTCCCATGCGTTACCCTTTCCTTGCCTTGCCGTGCATTGCCTAGCCTACGTTGTCGTGCCTTAGCCTTGTTTCCCCTTGCCGTGCCGTTCCTTCCGTTACACTTGCCTTTCCTTGCTTTCCCTTGCCTTCCTTACCTTCCGTTACTCTTTACTTGCCTTCCGTGCATTGCCTAGCCTTGCGTTGTCGTGCCTTAGCCTTGCCTCGCCTGACCGTGCTTTCCCATGCGTAACCCTTTCCTTGCCTTGCCGTTCATTGCCTAGCGTTCGGTGTCGTGCCTTAGACTTGTTTCCCCTTGCCGTGCCGTTCCTTCCGTTACCCTTGCCTTTCCTTGCTTTTCCTTGGCTTGCTTACCTTCCGTTCCTCTTTGCTTGCCTTCCCTGAATTGCCTAGCCTTGCGTTGTCGTGCCTTTGCCTTATCTCGCCTGACCTTGCCTTCCTTTGCTTTAAGCTTTCCTTGCCTTGCCGTGCATTGCCTAGCCGTGCGTTGTCGTGCCTTAGCCTTGTTTCCCCTTGCCGTGCCGTTCCTTCCGTTACACTTGCCTTTCCTTGATTTCCCTTGCCTTCCTTGCGTTCCGTTACTCTTTGCTTGCCTTCCGTGCATTGCCTAGCCTTGCGTTGTCGTGCCTTAGCGTTGCCTCGCCTGACCGTGCTTTCAAATGCGTTACCCTTGCCTTGCCTTGCCGTTCATTGCCTAGCGTTCGGTGTCGTGCCTTAGCCTTGTTTCCCCTTTCCGTGCCGTGCCTTCCGTTACACTTGCCTTTCTTTGCTTTCCCTTTCCTTCCTTACCTTCCGTTACTCTTTGCTTGCCTTCCGTGCATTGCCTAGCCTTGGGTTGTCGTGCCTTAGCCTTATCTCGCCTGACCGTGCCTTCCTTTGTTTAAGCTTTCCTTGCATTGTCGTGCATTGCCTAGCCTTGCCTTGTCGTGCATTAACCTTGCCTAGCCTCACCGTGCCTTGCCTTGCGTTACCCTTTCCTAGCCTTGCCGTGTATTTCCTAGCCGTGTGTTGTCGTGCCTTAGCCTTGTTACCCCTTGCCGTGCCGTTCCTTCCGTTACCCTTGCCTTCCCTTGCTTTCCCTTTCCTTCCTTGCATTCCGTTACTCCTTGCTTGCTTTCCGTGCATTGCCTAGCCTTGCGTTGGCTTTCCTTAGCCTTGCCTCGCCTGACCGTGCTTTCCCATGCGTTACCCTTTCCTTCCCTTGCAGTGCATTGCCTAGCGGGCGTTGTCGTGCCTTAGCCTTGTTTCCCCTTGCCGTGCCGTTCCTTCCGTTACCCTTGCCTTTCCTTGCTTTCCCTTGCCTTCCTTACCTTCCGTTACTCTTTGCTTGCCTTCCGTGCATTGCCTAGCCTTGCGTTGTCGTGCTTTAGCGTTGCCTCGCCTGACCGTGCTTTCAAATGCGTTACCCTTTCCTTGCCTTGCCGTTCATTGCCTAGCGTTCGGTGTCGTGCCTTAGACTTGTTTCCCCTTGCCGTGCCGTTCCTTCCGTTACCCTGGCCTTTCCTTCCTTTTCCTTGCCTTGCTTACCTTCCGTTACTCTTTGCTTGCCTTCCCTGAATTTCCTAGCCTTGCGTTGTCGTGCCTTAGCCTTATCTCACGTGACCTTGTTACTTCCTTTGCTTTAAGCTTTCCTTGCATTGTCGTGCATCGCCCAGCCTTGCGTTTTCGTGCATTAGACTTGCCTAGCCTCACCGTGCCTTTCCCTTTCCTTGCCTTGCCGTGCATTGCGTTACCCTTTGCTTGCCTTGCCTTTCCTTGTGCATTGCCTAGCCGTGCGTTGTCGTGCCTTAGCCTTGTTTCCTAGCCTCAAAGTGCCCTTGCGTTACCCTTTCCTTGCCTTGCCGTGCCTTGCCGTTGTCGTGCCTTAGCCTTGCCTTTTTGTTACACTTGCCTTGCCTGGCTTTGCCTTGCCTTCCTTACCTTCCGTTACTCTTTGCTTGCCTTCCATGCCCTAGCCTTGCGTTGTCGTGCCTTAGCCTTGCCTCGCCTGAACGTGCTTTCCCATGCATTGCCTAGCCGTGCGTTGTCGTGCCTGAGCCTTGTTTCCCCTTGCCGTGCCTTTCCTTCCGTTACACTTTCCTTTCTTTGCTTTCCCTGGCCTTCCTTACCTTCCGTTACTCTTTGCTTGCCTTCCGTGCATTGCCTAGCCTTGCGTTGTCGTGCCTTAGCCTTGCCTCGACTGAACGTGCTTTCCCATGCGTTACCCTTTCCTTGCCTTGCCGTGCATTGCCTAGCCTACGTAACCGTGCCTTAGCCTTGTTTCCCCTTGCCGTGCCGTTTCTTCCGTTACCCTTGCCTTCCCTTGCTTTCCCTTGCCTTCCTTACGTTCCGTTACTCTTTGCTTGCTTTCCGTGCATTACCTAGCCTTGCGTTGTCATGCCGTAGCCTTGCCTCGCCTGACCGTGCTTTCCCATGCGTTACCCTTTCCTTGCCTTGCCGTGCATTGCCTAGCGTTCAGTGTTGTGCCTTAGACTTGTTTCCCCTTGCCGTGCCGTTCCTTCCGTTACACTTGCCTTTCCTTGCTTTCCCTTGCCTTCCTTACCTTCCGTTACTCTTTACTTGCCTTCCGTGCATTGCCTAGCCTTGCGTTGTCGTGCCTTAGCCTTGCCTCGCCTGACCGTGCTTTCCCATGCGTAACCCTTTCCTTGCCTTGCCGTTCATTGCCTAGCGTTCGGTGTCGTGCCTTAGACTTGTTTCCCCTTGCCGTGCCGTTCCTTCCGTTACCCTTGCCTTTCCTTGCTTTTCCTTGCCTTGCTTACCTTCCGTTCCTCTTTGCTTGCCTTCCCTGAATTGCCTAGCCTTGCGTTGTCGTGCCTTTGCCTTATCTCGCCTGACCTTGCCTTCCTTTGCTTTAAGCTTTCCTTGCCTTGCCGTGCATTGCCTAGCCGTGCGTTGTCGTGCCTTAGCCTTGTTTCCCCTTGCCGTGCCGTTCCTTCCGTTACACTTGCCTTTCCTTGATTTCCCTTGCCTTCCTTGCGTTCCGTTACTCTTTGCTTGCTTTCCGTGCATTGCCTAGCCTTGCGTTGTCATCCCTTAGCCTTGCCTCGCCTGACCGTGCTTTCCCATGCGTTACCCTTTGCTTGCCTTTCGTGCATTGCCTAGCCTTGCGTTGTCGTGCCTTAGCCTTGTTTCCCCTTGCCTTGCCGTTCCTTCCGTTACACTTGCCTTGCCTTGCTTTCCCTTGCCTTCCTTGCGTTCCGTTACTCTTTGCTTGCTTTCCGTGCATTGCCTAGCCTTGCGTTGTCATCCCTTAGCCTTGCCTCGCCTGACCGTGCTTTCCCATGCGTTACCCTTTCCTTGCCTTGCCGTGCATTGCCTAGCCGTGCGTTGTCGTGCCTTAGCCTTGTTTCCCCTTGCCTTGCCGTTCCTTCCGTTACACTTGCCTTTCTTTGCTTTCCCTTTCCTTCCTTACCTTCCGTTACTCTTTGCTTGCCTTCCGTGCATTGCCTAGGCTTGGGTTGTCGTGCCTTAGCCTTATCTCGCCTGACCGTGCTTTCCCATGCGTTACCCTTTCCTTCCCTTGCAGTGCATTGCCTAGCGGGCGTTGTCGTGCCTTAGCCTTGTTTCCCCTTGCCGTGCCGTTCCTTCCGTTACCCTTGCCTTTCTTTGCTTTCCCTTGCCTTCCTTGCGTTCCGTTACTCTTTGCTTGCCTTCCGTGCATTGCCTAGCCTTGCGTTGTCGTGCCTTAGCCTTATCTCGCCTGACCGTGCCTTCCTTTGCTTTAAGCTTTCCTTGCATTGTCGTGCATTGCCTAGCCTTGCCTTGTCGTGCATTAACCTTGCCTAGCCTCACCGTGCCTTGCCTTGCGTTACCCTTTCCTAGCCTTGCCGTGCATTTCCTAGCCGTGTGTTGTCGTGCCTTAGCCTTGTTACCCCTTGCCGTGCCGTTCCTTCCGTTACCCTTGCCTTCCCTTGCTTTCCCTTTCCTTCCTTGCATTCCGTTACTCCTTGCTTGCTTTCCGTGCATTGCCTAGCCTTGCGTTGGCTTTCCTTAGCCTTGCCTCGCCTGACCGTGCTTTCCCATGCGTTACCCTTTCCTTCCGTTGCAGTGCATTGCCTAGCGGGCGTTGTCGTGCCTTAGCCTTGTTTCCCCTTGCCGTGCCGTTCCTTCCGTTACCCTTGCCTTTCTTTGCTTTCCCTTGCCTTCCTTGCGTTCCGTTACTCTTTGCTTGCCTTCCGTGCATTGCCTAGCCTTGCGTTGTCGTGCCTTAGCCTTATCTCGCCTGACCGTGCCTTCCTTTGCTTTAAGCTTTCCTTGCATTGTCGTGCATTGCCTAGCCTTGCGTTGTCGTGCAATAACCTTGCCTAGCCTCGCCGTGCCTTGCCTTGCGTTACCCTTTCCTTGCCTTGCCGTGCATTTCCTAGCCGTGTGTTGTCGTGCCTTAGCCTTGTTTCCCCTTGCCGTTGCGTGCCTTTTGTTACACTTGCCTTGCCTGGCTTTCCTTGCCTTCCTTTCCTTCCGTTGCTCTTTCCTTGCCTTGCCGTGCATTGCCTAGCCCTGCGTTGTCCTGCCTTAGCCTTGTTACCCCTTGCCGTGCCGTTCCTTCCGTTACCCTTGCCTTCCCTTGCTTTCCCTTGCCTTCCTTGCGTTCCGTTACTCTTTGCTTGCTTTCCGTGCATTGCCTAGCCTTGCGTTGTCATGCCTTAGGCTTGCCTCGCCTGACCGTGCTTTCCCATGCGTTACCCTATCCTTGAATTGCCGTGCATTGCCTAGCGTGCGTTGTCGTGCCTTAGCCTTGTTTCCACTTGCCATGCCGTTCCTTCCGGTACACTTGCCTTTCCTTGCCTTCCCTTGCCTTCCTTACCTTCCGTTACTCTTTGCTTGCCTTCCGTGCATTGCCTAGCCTTGCGTTGTCGTGCCTTATCCTTACCTCGCCTGACCGTGCCTTGAATTGCGTTACCCTTTCCTTGCCTTGCCGTGCATTGCCTAGCTGTGCGTTGTCGTGCCTTAGCCTTGTTTACCCTTGCCGTGCCGTGCCTTTTGTTACACTTGCCTTGCCTGGCTTTGCCTTCGCTTCCTTTCCTTCCGTTACTCTTTCCTTGCCTTGCCGTGCACTGCCTAGCTTTGCATTGTCGTGCATTAGCCTTGCCTCACCTGACCGTGCCTTCCCTTGCGTTACCCTTTCCTTGCCTTGCGGTGAATTGCCTAACCCTGCCTTCTCGTGCCTTAGCCTTGTTACCCCTTGTCGTGCCGTTCCTTCCGTTATCCCTGCCTTCCCTTGCTTTCCCTTTCCTTCCTTGCGTTCCGTTACTCCTTGCTTCCTTTCCGTGCATTGCCTAGCCTTGCGTTGTCGTGCCTTAGCCTTGCCTCGCCTGACCGTGCTTTCCCATGCGTTACACTTTCCTTGCCTTGCCGTGAATTGCCTAGCCTGCGTTGCCGTGCCTTAGCCTTGTTTCCCCTTGCCGTGCCGTTCCTTCCTTTACCCTTGCCTTTCCTTGCTTTTCCTTGCCTTCCTTACCTTCCGTTACTCTTTGCTTCCCTTCCCTGCATTGCCTAGCCTTGCGTTATCGTGCCTTAGCCTTATCTCGCCTGACCGTGCCTTCCTTTGCTTTAAGCTTTCCTTGCATTGTCGTGCATTGCCTAGCCTTGCGTTGTCGTGCATTAGCCTTGCCTAGCCTCACCGTGCCTTGCCTTGCGTTACAGTTTCCTTGCCTTGCCGTGCATTGCCTAGCCGTGCGTTGTCGTGCCTTAGCCTTGTTTCCCCTTGCCGTGGCGTGCCTTTTCTTACACTTGCCTTTCCTGGCTTTGCCTTGCCTTCCTTTCCTTCCGTTACTCTTTCCTTGCCTTGCCGTGCATTGCCTAGCCTTGCATTGTCGTGCCTTATGCTTGCCTCTCCAGACCGTGCCTTCCCCTGCGTTACCCTTTCCTTGCCTTGCCGTGCATTGCCTAGCCGTGCGTTGTCGTGCCTTAGCCTTGTTTCCCCTTGCCGTGCCGTTCCTTCCGTTACACTTGCCTTTCCTTGCTTTCCCTTGCCTTCCTTACCTTCCGTTACTCTTTGCTTGCCTTCCGTGCATTGCCTAGCCTTGCGTTGTCGTGCCTTAGCGTTGCCTCGCCTGACCGTGCTTTCAAATGCGTTACCCTTTCCTTGCCTTGCCGTTCATTGCCTAGCGTTCGGTGTCGTGCCTTAGACTTGTTTCCCCTTGCCGTGCCGTTCCTTCCGTTACCCTGGCCTTTCCTTCCTTTTCCTTGCCTAGCTTACATTCCGTTACTCTTTGCTTGCCTTCCCTGAATTTCCTAGCCTTGCGTTGTCGTGCCTTAGCCTTATCTCGCCTGACCTTGCCTTCCTTTGCTTTAAGCTTTTCTTGCATTGTCGTGCATCGCCTAGCCTTGCGTTTTCATGCATTAGCCTTGCCTAGCCTCACCGTGCCTTTGTTTGCGTTACCATTTGCTTGCCTTGCCGTGCATTGCCTAGCCGTGCGTTGTCGTGCCTGAGCCTTTTTTCCCCTTGCCGTGCCGTTCCTTCCGTTACACTTGCCTTTCTTTGCTTTCCCTTGCCTTCCTTACCTTCCGTTACTCTTTGCTTGCCTTCCGTGCATTACCTAGCCTTGCGTTGTCGTGCCTTAGCCTTGCCTCGCCTGGACGTGCTTTCCCATGCGGTACCCTTTCCTTGCCTTGCCGTGCATTGCCTAGCCTACGTTGCCGTGCCTTAGCCTTGTTTCCCCTTGCCGTGCCGTTCCTTCCGTTACCCTTGCCTTCCCTTGCTTTCCCTTGCCTTCCTTGCTTTCCGTTACTCTTTGCTTGCTTTCCGTGCATTGCGTAGGCTTGCGTTGTCATGCCGTAGCCTTGCCTCGCCTGACCGTGCTTTCCCATGAGTTACCCTTTCCTTGCCTGCCTTCCGTGCATTGCCTAGCCTTGCGTTGTCGTGCCTTAGCCTTGTTTCCCCTTGCCGTGCCGTTCCTTCCGTTAACCTTGCCTTTCCTTGCTTTTCCTTGCCTTGCTTACCTTCCGTTACTCTTTGCTTGCCTTCCCTGAATTGCCTAGCCTTGCGTTGTCGTGCCTTTGCCTTATCTCGCCTGACCTTGCCTTCCTTTGCTTTAAGCTTTCCTTGCATTGTCGTGCATTGCCTAGCCTTGCGTTTTCGTTCATTAGCCTTGCCTAGCCTCACCGTGCCTTGCCTTGCGTTACCCTTTGCTTGCCTTGCCGTGCATTGCCTAGCCGTGCGTTGTCGTGCCTTAGCCTTGTTTCCCCTTGCCGTGCCGTTCCTTCCGTTACACTTGCCTTTCCCTGCTTTCCCTTGCCTTCCTTACCTTCCGTTACTCTATGCTTGCCTTCCGTGCATTGCCTAGCCTTGCGTTCTCGTGCCTTAGCGTTGCCTCGCCTGACCGTGCTTTGAAATGCGTTACCCTTTCCTTGCCTTGCCGTTCATTGCCTAGCGTTCGGTGTCGTGCCTTAGAATTGTTTCCCATTGCCGTGCCGTTCCTTCCGTTACCCTGGACTTTCCTTCCTTTTCCTTGCCTAGCTTACCTTCCGTTACTCTTTGCTTGCCTTCCTTGAATTTCCTAGCCTTGCGTTGTCGTGCCTTAGCCTTATCTAGCCAGACCTTGACTTCTTTTGCTTTGAGCTTTCCTTGCATTGTCGTGCATCGCCTAGCCTTGCGTTTTCGTGCATTAGCCTTGCCTAGCCTCACCGTGCCTTTCCTTGCGTTACCCTTTGCTTGCCTTGCCGTGCATTGCCTAGCCATGCGTTGTCGTGCCTTAGCCTTGTTTCCCCTTGCCGTGCCGTTCCTTCCGTTACACTTGCCTTTCTTTGCTTTCCCTTGCCTTCCTTACCTTCCGTTACTCTTTGCTTGCCTTCCGTGCATTGCCTAGCCTTGCGTTGTCGTGCCTTAGCCTTGCCTCGCCTGAACGTGCTTTCCCATGCGTTACCCTTTCCTTGCCTTGCCGTTCATTGCCTAGCGTTCGGTGTCGTGCCTTAGACTTGTTTCCCCTTGCCGTGCCGTTCCTTCCGTTACCCTTGCCTTTCCTTGCTTTTCCTTGGCTTGCTTACCTTCCGTTCCTCTTTGCTTGCCTTCCCTGAATTGCCTAGCCTTGCGTTGTCGTGCCTTTGCCTTATCTCGCCTGACCTTGCCTTCCTTTGCTTTAAGCTTTCCTTGCCTTGCCGTGCATTGCCTAGCCGTGCGTTGTCGTGCCTTAGCCTTGTTTCCCCTTGCCGTGCCGTTCCTTCCGTTACACTTGCCTTTCCTTGATTTCCCTTGCCTTCCTTGCGTTCCGTTACTCTTTGCTTGCTTTCCGTGCATTGCCTAGCCTTGCGTTGTCATCCCTTAGCCTTGCCTCGCCTGACCGTGCTTTCCCATGCGTTACCCTTTCCTTGCCTTGCCGTGCATTGCCTAGCCGTGCGTTGTCGTGCCTTAGCCTTGTTTCCCCTTGCCTTGCCGTTCCTTCCGTTACACTTGCCTTTCCTTGCTTTCCCTTGCCTTCCTTACCTTCCGTTACTCTTTGCTTGCCTTCCGTGCATTGCCTAGCCTTGCGTTGTCGTGCCTTAGCGTTGCCTCGCCTGACCGTGCTTTCAAATGCGTTACCCTTGCCTTGCCTTGCCGTTCATTGCCTAGCGTTCGGTGTCGTGCCTTAGCCTTGTTTCCCCTTTCCGTGCCGTGCCTTCCGTTACACTTGCCTTTCTTTGCTTTCCCTTTCCTTCCTTACCTTCCGTTACTCTTTGCTTGCCTTCCGTGCATTGCCTAGCCTTGGGTTGTCGTGCCTTAGCCTTATCTCGCCTGACCGTGCCTTCCTTTGCTTTAAGCTTTCCTTGCATTGTCGTGCATTGCCTAGCCTTGCCTTGTCGTGCATTAACCTTGCCTAGCCTCACCGTGCCTTGCCTTGCGTTACCCTTTCCTAGCCTTGCCGTGTATTTCCTAGCCGTGTGTTGTCGTGCCTTAGCCTTGTTACCCCTTGCCGTGCCGTTCCTTCCGTTACCCTTGCCTTCCCTTGCTTTCCCTTTCCTTCCTTGCATTCCGTTACTCCTTGCTTGCTTTCCGTGCATTGCCTAGCCTTGCGTTGGCTTTCCTTAGCCTTGCCTCGCCTGACCGTGCTTTCCCATGCGTTACCCTTTCCTTCCCTTGCAGTGCATTGCCTAGCGGGCGTTGTCGTGCCTTAGCCTTGTTTCCCCTTGCCGTGCCGTTCCTTCCGTTACCCTTGCCTTTCCTTGCTTTCCCTTGCCTTCCTTACCTTCCGTTACTCTTTGCTTGCCTTCCGTGCATTGCCTAGCCTTGCGTTGTCGTGCTTTAGCGTTGCCTCGCCTGACCGTGCTTTCAAATGCGTTACCCTTTCCTTGCCTTGCCGTTCATTGCCTAGCGTTCGGTGTCGTGCCCTAGACTTGTTTCCCCTTGCCGTGCCGTTCCTTCCGTTACCCTGGCCTTTCCTTCCTTTTCCTTGCCTTGCTTACCTTCCGTTACTCTTTGCTTGCCTTCCCTGAATTTCCTAGCCTTGCGTTGTCGTGCCTTAGCCTTATCTCACGTGACCTTGACTTCCTTTGCTTTAAGCTTTCCTTGCATTGTCGTGCATCGCCCAGCCTTGCGTTTTCGTGCATTAGACTTGCCTAGCCTCACCGTGCCTTTCATTGCGTTACCCTTTGCTTGCCTTCCCGTGCATTGCCTAGCCGTGCGTTGTCGTGCCTTAGCCTTGTTTCCCCTTGCCGTGCCTTTCCTTCCGTTACACTTTCCTTTCTTTGCTTTCCCTGGCCTTCCTTACCTTCCGTTACTCTTTGCTTGCCTTCCGTGCATTGCCTAGCCTTGCGTTGTCGTGCCTTAGCCTTGCCTCGACTGAACGTGCTTTCCCATGCGTTACCCTTTCCTTGCCTTGCCGTGCATTGCCTAGCCTACGTAACCGTGCCTTAGCCTTGTTTCCCCTTGCCGTGCCGTTTCTTCCGTTACCCTTGCCTTCCCTTGCTTTCCCTTGCCTTCCTTACGTTCCGTTACTCTTTGCTTGCTTTCCGTGCATTACCTAGCCTTGCGTTGTCATGCCGTAGCCTTGCCTCGCCTGACCGTGCTTTCCCATGCGTTACCCTTTCCTTGCCTTGCCGTGCATTGCCTAGCGTTCAGTGTTGTGCCTTAGACTTGTTTCCCCTTGCCGTGCCGTTCCTTCCGTTACACTTGCCTTTCCTTGCTTTCCCTTGCCTTCCTTACCTTCCGTTACTCTTTACTTGCCTTCCGTGCATTGCCTAGCCTTGCGTTGTCGTGCCTTAGCCTTGCCTCGCCTGACCGTGCTTTCCCATGCGTGCCTTGCGTAACCCTTTCCTTGCCTTGCCGTTCATTGCCTAGCGTTCGGTGTCGTGCCTTAGACTTGTTTCCCCTTGCCGTGCCGTTCCTTCCGTTACCCTTGCCTTTCCTTGCTTTTCCTTGCCTTGCTTACCTTCCGTTCCTCTTTGCTTGCCTTCCCTGAATTGCCTAGCCTTGCGTTGTCGTGCCTTTGCCTTATCTCGCCTGACCTTGCCTTCCTTTGCTTTAAGCTTTCCTTGCCTTGCCGTGCATTGCCTAGCCGTGCGTTGTCGTGCCTTAGCCTTGTTTCCCCTTGCCGTGCCGTTCCTTCCGTTACACTTGCCTTTCCTTGATTTCCCTTGCCTTCCTTGCGTTCCGTTACTCTTTGCTTGCTTTCCGTGCATTGCCTAGCCTTGCGTTGTCATCCCTTAGCCTTGCCTCGCCTGACCGTGCTTTCCCATGCGTTACCCTTTCCTTGCCTTCCGTGCATTGCCAAGCCTTGCGTTGTCGTGCCTTAGCCTTGTTTCCCCTTGCCTTGCCGTTCCTTCCGTTACACTTGCCTTTCCTTGCTTTCACTTGCCTTCCTTGCGTTCCGTTACTCTTTGCTTGCTTTCCGTGCATTGCCTAGCCTTGCGTTGTCATGCCTTAGGCTTGCCTCGCCTGACCGTGCTTTCCCATGCGTTACCCTTTCCTTGCCTTCCGTGCATTGCCTAGCCTTGCGTTGTCGTGCCTTAGCCTTGTTTCCCCTTGCCTTGCCGTTCCTTCCGTTACACTTGCCTTTCTTTGCTTTCCCTTGCCTTCCTTACCTTCCGTTACTCTTTGCTTGCCTTCCGTGCATTGCCTAGCCTTGCGTTGTCGTGCCTTAGCCTTATCTCGCCTGACCGTGCTTTCCCATGCGTTACCCTTTCCTTGCCTTGCCGTGCATTGCCTAGCGTGCGTTGTCGTGCCTTAGCCTTGTTTCCCCTTGCCGTGCCGTTCCTTCCGTTACCCTTGCCTTTCTTTGCTTTCCCTTGCCTTCCTTGCGTTCCGTTACTCTTTGCTTGCCTTCCGTGCATTGCCTAGCCTTGCGTTGTCGTGCCTTAGCCTTATCTCGACTGACCGTGCCTTCCTTTGCTTTAAGCTTTCCTTGCATTGTCGTGCATTGCCTAGCCTTGCGTTGTCGTGCATTAACCTTGCCTAGCCTCTCCGTGCCTTGCCTTGCGTTACCCTTTCCTTGCCTTGCCGTGCATTTCCTAGCCGTGTGTTGTCGTGCCTTAGCCTTGTTACCCCTTGCCGTGCCGTTCCTTCCGTTACCCTTGCCTTCCCTTGCTTTCCCTTTCCTTCCTTGCATTCCGTTACTCCTTGCTTGCTTTCCGTGCATTGCCTAGCCTTGCGTTGGCTTTCCTTAGCCTTGCCTCGCCTGACCGTGCTTTCCCATGCGTTACCCTTTCCTTCCGTTGCAGTGCATTGCCTAGCGGGCGTTGTCGTGCCTTAGCCTTGTTTCCCCTTGCCGTGCCGTTCCTTCCGTTACCCTTGCCTTTCTTTGCTTTCCCTTGCCTTCCTTGCGTTCCGTTACTCTTTGCTTGCCTTCCGTGCATTGCCTAGCCTTGCGTTGTCGTGCCTTAGCCTTATCTCGCCTGACCGTGCCTTCCTTTGCTTTAAGCTTTCCTTGCATTGTCGTGCATTGCCTAGCCTTGCGTTGTCGTGCAATAACCTTGCCTAGCCTCGCCGTGCCTTGCCTTGCGTTACCCTTTCCTTGCCTTGCCGTGCATTTCCTAGCCGTGTGTTGTCGTGCCTTAGCCTTGTTTCCCCTTGCCGTTGCGTGCCTTTTGTTACACTTGCCTTGCCTGGCTTTCCTTGCCTTCCTTTCCTTCCGTTGCTCTTTCCTTGCCTTGCCGTGCATTGCCTAGCCCTGCGTTGTCCTGCCTTAGCCTTGTTACCCCTTGCCGTGCCGTTCCTTCCGTTACCCTTGCCTTCCCTTGCTTTCCCTTGCCTTCCTTGCGTTCCGTTACTCTTTGCTTGCTTTCCGTGCATTGCCTAGCCTTGCGTTGTCATGCCTTAGGCTTGCCTCGCCTGACCGTGCTTTCCCATGCGTTACCCTTTCCTTGCCTTGCCGTTCATTGCCTAGCGTTCGGTGTCGTGCCTTAGACTTGTTTCCCCTTGCCGTGCCGTTCCTTCCGTTACCCTGGCCTTTCCTTCCTTTTCCTTGCCTAGCTTACCTTCCGTTACTCTTTGCTTGCCTTCCCTGAATTTCCTAGCCTTGCGTTGTCGTGCCTTAGCCTTATCTCGCCTGACCTTGCCTTCCTTTGCTTTAAGCTTTTCTTGCATTGTCGTGCATCGCCTAGCCTTGCGTTTTCATGCATTAGCCTTGCCTAGCACTCACCGTGCCTTTGTTTGCGTTACCATTTGCTTGCCTTGCCGTGCATTGCCTAGCCGTGCGTTGTCGTGCCTGAGCCTTTTTTCCCCTTGCCGTGCCGTTCCTTCCGGTACACTTGCCTTTCCTTGCTTTCCCTTGCCTTCCTTACCTTCCGTTACTCTTTGCTTGCCTTCCGTGCATTGCCTAGCCTTGCGTTGTCGTGCCTTATCCTTACCTCGCCTGACCGTGCCTTGAATTGCGTTACCCTTTCCTTGCCTTGCGGTGCATTGCCTAGCTGTGCGTTGTCGTGCCTTAGCCTTGTTTACCCTTGCCGTGCCGTGCCTTTTGTTACACTTGCATTGCCTGGCTTTGCCTTCGCTTCCTTTCCTTCCGTTACTCTTTCCTTGCCTTGCCGTGCACTGCCTAGCTTTGCATTGTCGTGCATTAGCCTTGCCTCACCTGACCGTGCCTTCCCTTGCGTTACCCTTTCCTTGCCTTGCGGTGAATTGCCTAACCCTGCCTTCTCGTGCCTTAGCCTTGTTACCCCTTGTCGTGCCGTTCCTTCCGTTACCCCTGCCTTCCCTTGCTTTCCCTTTCCTTCCTTGCGTTCCGTTACTCCTTGCTTCCTTTCCGTGGATTGCCTAGCCTTGCGTTGTCGTGCCTTAGCCTTGCCTCGCCTGACCGTGCTTTCCCATGCGTTACCCTTTCCTTGCCTTGCCGTGAATTGCCTAGCCTGCGTTGCCGTGCCTTAGCCTTGTTTCCCCTTGCCGTCGCGTTCCTTCCGTTACCCTTGCCTTTCCTTGCTTTTCCTTGCCTTCCTTACCTTCCGTTACTCTTTGCTTCCCTTCCCTGCATTGCCTAGCCTTGCGTTGTCGTGCCTTAGCCTTATCTCGCCTGACCGTGCCTTCCTTTGCTTTAAGCTTTCTTTGCATTGTCGTGCATTGCCTAGCCGTGCGTTGTCGTGCCTTAGCCTTGTTTCCCCTTGCCGTGGCGTGCCTTTTCTTACACTTGCCTTTCCTGGCTTTGCCTTGCCTTCCTTTCCTTCCGTTACTCTTTCCTTGCCTTGCCGTGCATTGCCTAGCCTTGCATTGTCGTGCCTTATGCTTGCCTCTCCACACCGTGCCTTACCCGGCGTTACCCTTTCCTTGCCTTGCCGTGCATTGCCTAGCCGTGCGTTGTCGTGCCTTTGCCTTGTTTCCCTTGCCGTGCAATTCCTTCCGTTACACTTGCCTTTCCTTGCTTTCCCTTGCCTTCCTTACCTTCCGTTACTCTTTGCTTGCCTTCCGTCCATTGCCTAGCCTTGCGTTGTCGTGCCTTAGCGTTGCCTCGCCTGACCGTGCTTTTAAATGCGTTACCCTTTCCTTGCCTTGCCGTTCATTGCCTAGCGTTCGGTGTCGTGCCTTAGACTTGTTTCCCCTTGCCGTGCCGTTCCTTCCGTTACCCTGGCCTTTCCTTCCTTTTCCTTGCCTAGCTTACCTTCCGTTACTCTTTGCTTGCCTTCCCTGAATTTCCTAGCCTTGCGTTGTCGTGCCTTAGCCTTATCTCGCCTGACCTTGCCTTCCTTTGCTTTAAGCTTTTCTTGCATTGTCGTGCATCGCCTAGCCTTGCGTTTTCATGCATTAGCCTTGCCTAGCCTCACCGTGCCTTTCTTTGCGTTACCCTTTGCTTGCCTTGCCGTGCATTGCCTAGCCGTGCGTTGTCGTGCCTGAGCCTTTTTTCCCCTTGCCGTGCCGTTCCTTCCGTTACACTTGCCTTTCTTTGCTTTCCCTTGCCTTCCTTACCTTCCGTTACTCTTTGCTTGCCTTCCGTGCATTGCCTAGCCTTGCGTTGTCGTGCCTTAGCCTTGCCTCGCCTGAACGTGCTTTCCCATGCGGTACCCTTTCCTTGGTTTGCCGTGCATTGCCTAGGCTACGTTGCCGTGCCTTAGCATTGTTTCCCCTTGCCGTGCCGTTCCTTCCGTTACCCTTGCCTTTCCTTGCTTTTCCTTGCCTTGCTTACCTTCCGTTACTCTTTGCTTCCCTTCCCTGCGTTGCCTAGACTTGCGTTGTCGTGCCTTAGCCTTATCTCGCCTCACCGTGCCTTCCTTTGCTTTAAGCTTTCCTTGCATTGTCGTGCATTGCCTAGCCTTGTGTTGTCGTGCATTAGCCTTGCCTAGCCTCACCGTGCCTTGCCTTGCGTTACCCTTTCCTTGCCTTGCCGCGCATTGCCTACCCGTGCGTTGTCGTGCGTTAGCCTTGTTTCCCCTTGCCGTGGCGTGCCTTTTCTTACACTTGCCTTCCCTGGCTTTGCCTTGCCTTCCTTTCCTTCCGTTACTCTTTCCTTGCCTTGCCGTGCATTGCCTAGCCTTGCATTGTCGTGCCTTATCCTTGCCTCACCTGACCGTGCCTTCCCCTGCGTTACCCTTTCCTTGCCTTGCCGTGCATTGCCTAGCCCTGCGTTGTCGTGCCTTAGCCTTCTTACCCCTTGCCGTGCCGTTCCTTCCGTTACCCTTGCCTTCCCTTGCTTTCCCTTGCCTTCTTTGCGTTCCGTTACTCTTTGCTGGCCTTCCCTGAATTGCCTAGCCTTGCGTTGTCGTGCCTTTGCCTTATCTCGCCTGACCTTGCCTTCCTTTGCTTTAAGCTTTCCTTGCATTGTCGTGCATTGCCTAGCCTTGTGTTTTCGTGCATTAGCCTTGCCTAGCCTCACCGTGCCTTGCCTTGCGTTACCCTTTGCTTGCCTTGCCGTGCATTGCCTAGCCGTGCGTTGTCGTGCCTTAGCCTTGTTTCCCCTTGCCGTGCAGTTCCTTCCGTTACACTTGCCTTTCTTTGCTTTCCCTTGCCTTCCTTACCTTTCGTTATTCTTTGCTTGCCTTCCGTGCATTGCCTAGCCTTGCGTTGTCGTGCCTTAGCCTTGCCTCGCATGAACGTGCTTTCCCATGCGTTACACTTTCCTTGCCTTGCCGTGCATTGCCTAGCCTACGTTGCCGTGCCTTAGCCTTGTTTCCCCTTGCCGTGCCGTTCCTTCCGTTACCCTTGACTTCCCTTGCTTTCCCTTGCCTTCCTTGCGTTCCGTTACTCTTTGCTTGCTTTCCGTGCATTGCCTAGCCTTGCGTTGTCGTGCCTTAGCCTTGCCTCGCCTGACCGTGCTTTCCCATGCGTTACCCTTTCCTTGGCTTGCCGTGCATTGCCTAGCGTTCAGTGTCGTGACTTAGACTTGTTTCCCCTTGCCGTGCCGTTCCTTCCGTTACCATTGCCTTTCCTTGCTTTCCCTTGCCTTCCTTACCTTCCGTTACACTTTGCTTGCCTTCCGTGCATTGCCTAGCCTTGCGTTGTCGTGCCTTAGCCTTATCTGGCCTGACCGTGCCTTCCTTTGCTTTAAGCTTTCCTTGCATTGTCGTGCATTGCCTAGCCTTGCGTTGTCGTGCATTAACCTTGCCTAGCCTCACCGTGCCTTGCCTTGCGTTACCCTTTCCTTGCCTTGCCGTGCATTTCCTAGCCGTGTGTTGTCGTGCCTTAGCCTTGTTTCCCCTTGCCGTTGCGTGCCTTTTGTTACACTTGCCTTGCCTGGCTTTCCTTGCCTTCCTTTCCTTCCGTTACTCTTTCCTTGCCTTGCCGTGCATTGCCTAGCCCTGCGTTGTCGTGCCTTAGCCTTGTTACCCCTTGCCGTGCCGTTCCTTCCGTTACCCTTGCCTTCCCTTGCTTTCCCTTGCCTTCCTTGCGTTCCGTTACTCTTTGCTTGCTTTCCGTGCATTGCCTAGCCTTGCGTTGTCATGCCTTAGCCTTACCTCGCCTGACCGTGCCTTGAATTGCGTTACCCTTTCCTTGCCTTGCCGTGCATTGCCTAGCTGTGCGTTGTCGTGCCTTAGCCTTGTTTACCCTTGCCGTGCCGTGCCTTTTGTTACACTTGCCTTGCCTGGCTTTGCCTTGCCTTCCTTTCCTTCCGTTACTCTTTCCTTGCCTTGCCGTGCACTGCCTAGCTTTGCATTGTCGTGCATTAGCCTTGCCTCACCTGACCGTGCCTTCCCTTGCGTTACCCTTTCCTTGCCTTGCGGTGAATTGCCTAGCCCTGCCTTCTCGTGCCTTACCCTTGTTACCCCTTGTCGTGCCGTTCCTTCCGTTACCCTTGCCTTCCCTTGCTTTCCCTTTCCTTCCTTGCGTTCCGTTACTCCTTGCTTCCTTTCCGTGCATTGCCTAGCCTTGCGTTGTCCTGCATTAGCCTTGCCTAGCCTCACCGTGCCTTTGTTTGCGTTACCCTTTGCTTGCCTTGCCGTGCATTGCCTAGCCGTGCGTTCTCGTGCCTGAGCCTTTTTTCCCCTTGCCGTGCCGTTCCTTCCGTTACACTTGCCTTTCTTTGCTTTCCCTTGCCTTCCTTACCTTCCGTTACTCTTTGCTTGCCTTCCGTGCATTGCCTAGCCTTGCGTTGTCGTGCCTTAGCCTTGCCTCGCCTGGACGTGCTTTCCCATGCGGTACCCTTTCCTTGCCTTGCCGTGCATTGCCTAGCCTACGTTGCCGTGCCTTAGCCTTGTTTCCCCTTGCCGTGCCGTTCCTTCCGTTACCCTTGCCTTCCCTTGCTTTCCCTTGCCTTCCTTGCTTTCCGTTACTCTTTGCTTGCTTTCCGTGCATTGCGTAGGCTTGCGTTGTCATGCCGTAGCCTTGCCTCGCCTGACCGTGCTTTGCCATGAGTTACCCTTTCCTTGCCTTGCCGTGCATTGCCTAGCCTGCGTTGCCGTGCCTTAGCCTTGTTTCCCCTTGCCGTGCCGTTCCTTCCGTTACCCTTGCCTTTCCTTGCTTTTCCTTGCCTTGCTTACCTTCCGTTACTCTTTGCTTCCCTTCCCTGCGTTGCCTAGCCTTGCGTTGTCGTGCCTTAGCCTTATCTCGCCTGACCGTGCCTTCCTTTGCTTTAAGCTTTCCTTGCATTGTCGTGCATTGCCTAGCCTTGTGTTGTCGTGCATTAGCCTTGCCTAGCCTCAAAGTGCTTTGCCTTGCGTTACCCTTTCCTTGCCTTGCCGTGCATTGCCTAGCCGTGCGTTGTCGTGCCTTAGCCTTGTTTCCCCTTGCCGTGGCGTGCCTTTTGTTACACTTGCCTTGCCTGGCTTTGCCTTGCCTTCCTTTCCTTCCGCTACTCTATCCTTGCCTTGCCGTGCATTGCCTAGCCTTGCATTGTCGTGCCTTATCCTTGCCTCACCTGACCGTGCCTTCCCCTGCGTTACCCTTTCCTTGCCTTGCCGTGCATTGCCTAGCCCTGCGTTGTCGTGCCTTAGCCTTCTTACCCCTCGCCGTGCCGTTCCTTCCGTTACCCTTGCCTTCCCTTGCTTTCCCTTGCCTTCCTTGCGTTCCGTTACTCTTTGCTTGCTTTCCGTGCATTGCCTAGTCTTGCGTTGTCGTGCCTTAGCCTTGCCTCGCCTGACCGTGCTTTCCCATGCGTAACCCTTTCCTTGCCTTGCCGTTCATTGCCTAGCGTTCGGTGTCGTGCCTTAGACTTGTTTCCCCTTGCCGTGCCGTTCCTTCCGTTAACCTTGCCTTTCCTTGCTTTTCCTTGTCTTGCTTACCTTCCGTTACTCTTTGCTTGCCTTCCCTGAATTGCCTAGCCTTGCGTTGTCGTGCCTTTGCCTTATCTCGCCTGACCTTGCCTTCCTTTGCTTTAAGCTTTCCTTGCATTGTCGTGCATTGCCTAGCCTTGCGTTTTCGTTCATTAGCCTTGCCTAGCCTCACCGTGCCTTGCCTTGCGTTACCCCTTGCTTGCCTTGCCGTGCATTGCCTAGCCGTGCGTTGTCGTACCTTAGCCTTGTTTCCCCTTGCCGTGCCGTTCCTTCCGTTACACTTGCCTTTCCCTGCTTTCCCTTGCCTTCCTTACCTTCCGTTACTCTATGCTTGCCTTCCGTGCATTGCCTAGCCTTGCGTTCTCGTGCCTTAGCGTTGCCTCGCCTGACCGTGCTTTCAAATGCGTTACCCTTTCCTTGCCTTGCCGTTCATTGCCTAGCGTTCGGTGTAGTGCCTTAGAATTGTTTCCCATTGCCGTGCCGTTCCTTCCGTTACCCTTGCCTTTCCTTGCTTTTCCTTGGCTTGCTTACCTTCCGTTCCTCTTTGCTTGCCTTCCCTGAATTGCCTAGCCTTGCGTTGTCGTGCCTTTGCCTTATCTCGCCTGACCTTGCCTTCCTTTGCTTTAAGCTTTCCTTGCCTTGCCGTGCATTGCCTAGCTGTGCGTTGTCGTGCCTTAGCCTTGTTTACCCTTGCCGTGCCGTGCCTTTTGTTACACTTGCCTTGCCTGGCTTTGCCTTGCCTTCCTTTCCTTCCGTTACTCTTTCCTTGCCTTGCCGTGCACTGCCTAGCCTTGCATTGTCGTGCATTAGCCTTGCCTCACCTGACCGTGCCTTCCCTTGCGTTACCCTTTCCTTGCCTTGCGGTGAATTGCCTAGCCCTGCCTTCTCGTGCCTTAGCCTTGTTACCCCTTGTCGTGCCGTTCCTTCCGTTACCCTTGCCTTCCCTTCCTTTCCCTTGCCTTCCTTACCTTCCGTTACTCTTTGCTTCCTTTCCGTGCATTGCCTAGCCTTGCGTTGTCCTGCATTAGCCTTGCCTAGCCTCACCGTGCCTTTGTTTGCGTTACCCTTTGCTTGCCTTGCCGTGCATTGCCTAGCCGTGCGTTCTCGTGCCTTAGCCTTGTTTCCCCTTGCCGTTCCGTTCCTTCCGTTACCCTTGCCTTCCCTTGCTTTCCCTTGCCTTCCTTGCGTTCCGTTACTCTTTGCTTGCCTTCCGTGCATTGCCTAGCCTTGCGTTCTCGTGCCTTAGCCTTGCCTCGCCTGACCGTGCTTTCCCATGCGGTACCCTTTCCTTGCCTTGCCGTGCATTGCCTAGCCTACGTTGCCGTGCCTTAGCCTTGTTTCCCCTTGCCGTGCCGTTCCTTCCGTTACCCTTGCCTTCCCTTGCTTTCCCTTGCCTTCCTTGCTTTCCGTTACTCTTTGCTTGCTTTCCGTGCATTGCGTAGGCTTGCGTTGTCATGCCGTAGCCTTGCCTCGCCTGACCGTGCTTTGCCATGAGTTACCCTTTCCTTGCCTTGCCGTGCATTGCCTAGCCTGCGTTGCCGTGCCTTAGCCTTGTTTCCCCTTGCCGTGCCGTTCCTTCCGTTACCCTTGCCTTTCCTTGCTTTTCCTTGCCTTGCTTACCTTCCGTTACTCTTTGCTTCCCTTCCCTGCGTTGCCTAGCCTTGCGTTGTCGTGCCTTAGCCTTATCTCGCCTGACCGTGCCTTCCTTTGCTTTAAGCTTTCCTTGCATTGTCGTGCATTGCCTAGCCTTGTGTTGTCGTGCATTAGCCTTGCCTAGCCTCAAAGTGCTTTGCCTTGCGTTACCCTTTCCTTGCCTTGCCGTGCATTGCCTAGCCGTGCGTTGTCGTGCCTTAGCCTTGTTTCCCCTTGCCGTGGCGTGCCTTTTGTTACACTTGCCTTGCCTGGCTTTGCCTTGCCTTCCTTTCCTTCCGCTACTCTATCCTTGCCTTGCCGTGCATTGCCTAGCCTTGCATTGTCGTGCCTTATCCTTGCCTCACCTGACCGTGCCTTCCCCTGCGTTACCCTTTCCTTGCCTTGCCGTGCATTGCCTAGCCCTGCGTTGTCGTGCCTTAGCCTTGTTACCCCTTGCCGTGCCGTTCCTTCCGTTACCCTTGCCTTCCCATGCTTTCCCTTGCCTTCCTTGCCTTCCGTTACTCTTTGCTTGCCTTCCGTGCATTGCCTAGCCTTGCGTTGTCGTGCCTTAGCCTTGCCTCGCCTGACCGTGCTTTCCCATGCGTAACCCTTTCCTTGCCTTGCCGTTCATTGCCTAGCGTTCGGTGTCGTGCCTTAGACTTGTTTCCCCTTGCCGTGCCGTTCCTTCCGTTAACCTTGCCTTTCCTTGCTTTTCCTTGTCTTGCTTACCTTCCGTTACTCTTTGCTTGCCTTCCCTGAATTGCCTAGCCTTGCGTTGTCGTGCCTTTGCCTTATCTCGCCTGACCTTGCCTTCCTTTGCTTTAAGCTTTCCTTGCATTGTCGTGCATTGCCTAGCCTTGCGTTTTCGTTCATTAGCCTTGCCTAGCCTCACCGTGCCTTGCCTTGCGTTACCCCTTGCTTGCCTTGCCGTGCATTGCCTAGCCGTGCGTTGTCGTGCCTTAGCCTTGTTTCCCCTTGCCGTGCCGTTCCTTCCGTTACACTTGCCTTTCCCTGCTTTCCCTTGCCTTCCTTACCTTCCGTTACTCTATGCTTGCCTTCCGTGCATTGCCTAGCCTTGCGTTGTCGTGCCTTAGCGTTGCCTCGCCTGACCGTGCTATCAAATGCGTTACCCTTTCCTTGCCTTGCCGTTCATTGCCTAGCGTTCGGTGTCGTGCCTTAGAATTGTTTCCCATTGCCGTGCCGTTCCTTCCGTTACCCTTGCCTTTCCTTGCTTTTCCTTGGCTTGCTTACCTTCCGTTCCTCTTTGCTTGCCTTCCCTGAATTGCCTAGCCTTGCGTTGTCGTGCCTTAGCCTTATCTCGCCTGACCTTGCCTTCCTTTGCTTTAAGCTTTCCTTGCCTTGCCGTGCATTGCCTAGCCGTGCGTTGTCGTGCCTTAGCCTTGTTTCCCCTTGCCGTGCCGTTCCTTCCGTTACACTTGCCTTTCCTTGATTTCCCTTGCCTTCCTTGCGTTCCGTTACTCTTTGCTTGCTTTCCGTGCATTGCCTAGCCTTGCGTTGTCATCCCTTAGCCTTGCCTCGCCTGACCGTGCTTTCCCATGCGTTACCCTTTCCTTGCCTTGCCGTGCATTGCCTAGCCGTGCGTTGTCGTGCCTTAGCCTTGTTTCCCCTTGCCTTGCCGTTCCTTCCGTTACACTTGCCTTTCCTTGCTTTCCCTTGCCTTCCTTACCTTCCGTTACTCTTTGCTTGCCTTCCGTGCATTGCCTAGCCTTGCGTTGTCGTGCCTTAGCGTTGCCTCGCCTGACCGTGCTTTCAAATGCGTTACCCTTGCCTTGCCTTGCCGTTCATTGCCTAGCGTTCGGTGTCGTGCCTTAGCCTTGTTTCCCCTTTCCGTGCCGTGCCTTCCGTTACACTTGCCTTTCTTTGCTTTCCCTTTCCTTCCTTACCTTCCGTTACTCTTTGCTTGCCTTCCGTGCATTGCCTAGCCTTGGGTTGTCGTGCCTTAGCCTTATCTCGCCTGACCGTGCCTTCCTTTGTTTAAGCTTTCCTTGCATTGTCGTGCATTGCCTAGCCTTGCCTTGTCGTGCATTAACCTTGCCTAGCCTCACCGTGCCTTGCCTTGCGTTACCCTTTCCTAGCCTTGCCGTGTATTTCCTAGCCGTGTGTTGTCGTGCCTTAGCCTTGTTACCCCTTGCCGTGCCGTTCCTTCCGTTACCCTTGCCTTCCCTTGCTTTCCCTTTCCTTCCTTGCATTCCGTTACTCCTTGCTTGCTTTCCGTGCATTGCCTAGCCTTGCGTTGGCTTTCCTTAGCCTTGCCTCGCCTGACCGTGCTTTCCCATGCGTTACCCTTTCCTTCCCTTGCAGTGCATTGCCTAGCGGGCGTTGTCGTGCCTTAGCCTTGTTTCCCCTTGCCGTGCCGTTCCTTCCGTTACCCTTGCCTTTCCTTGCTTTCCCTTGCCTTCCTTACCTTCCGTTACTCTTTGCTTGCCTTCCGTGCATTGCCTAGCCTTGCGTTGTCGTGCTTTACCGTTGCCTCGCCTGACCGTGCTTTCAAATGCGTTACCCTTTCCTTGCCTTGCCGTTCATTGCCTAGCGTTCGGTGTCGTGCCTTAGACTTGTTTCCCCTTGCCGTGCCGTTCCTTCCGTTACCCTGGCCTTTCCTTCCTTTTCCTTGCCTTGCTTACCTTCCGTTACTCTTTGCTTGCCTTCCCTGAATTTCCTAGCCTTGCGTTGTCGTGCCTTAGCCTTATCTCACGTGACCTTGCCTTCCTTTGCTTTAAGCTTTCCTTGCATTGTCGTGCATCGCCCAGCCTTGCGTTTTCGTGCATTAGACTTGCCTAGCCTCACCGTGCCTTTCCTTGCGTTACCCTTTGCTTGCCTTGCCGTGCATTGCCTAGCCGTGCGTTGTCGTGCCTTAGCCTTGTTTCCCCTTGCCGTGCCTTTCCTTCCGTTACACTTTCCTTTCTTTGCTTTCCCTGGCCTTCCTTACCTTCCGTTACTCTTTGCTTGCCTTCCGTGCATTGCCTAGCCTTGCGTTGTCGTGCCTTAGCCTTGCCTCGACTGAACGTGCTTTCCCATGCGTTACCCTTTCCTTGCCTTGCCGTGCATTGCCTAGCCTACGTAACCGTGCCTTAGCCTTGTTTCCCCTTGCCGTGCCGTTTCTTCCGTTACCCTTGCCTTCCCTTGCTTTCCCTTGCCTTCCTTACGTTCCGTTACTCTTTGCCTGCTTTCCGTGCATTACCTAGCCTTGCGTTGTCATGCCGTAGCCTTGCCTCGCCTGACCGTGCTTTCCCATGCGATACCCTTTCCTTGCCTTGCCGTGCATTGCCTAGCGTTCAGTGTTGTGCCTTAGACTTGTTTCCCCTTGCCGTGCCGTTCCTTCCGTTACACTTGCCTTTCCTTGCTTTCCCTTGCCTTCCTTACCATCCGTTACTCTTTGCTTGCCTTCCGTGCATTGCCTAGCCTTGCGTTGTCGTGCCTTAGCCTTGCCTCGCCTGACACCCTTTCCTTGCCTTGCCGTGCATTGCCTAGCGTTCAGTGTTGTGCCTTAGACTTGTTTCCCCTTGCCGTGCCGTTCCTTCCGTTACCCTTGCCTTTCCTTGCTTTCCCTTGCCTTCCTTACCTTCCGTTACACTTTGCTTGCCTTCCGTGCATTGCCTAGCCTTGCGTTGTCGTGCCTTAGCCTTATCTGGCCTGACCGTGCCTTCCTTTGCTTTAAGCTTTCCTTGCATTGTCGTGCATTGCCTAGCCTTGCGTTGTCGTGCATTAACCTTGCCTAGCCTCACCGTGCCTTGCCTTGCGTTACCCTTTCCTTGCCTTGCCGTGCATTTCCTAGCCGTGTGTTGTCGTGCCTTAGCCTTGTTTCCCCTTGCCGTTGCGTGCCTTTTGTTACACTTGCCTTGACTGGCTTTCCTTGCCTTCCTTTCCTTCCGTTACCCTTTCCTTGCCTTGCCGTGCATTGCCTAGCCCTGCGTTGTCGTGCCTTAGCCTTGTTACCCCTTACCGTGCCGTTCCTTCCGTTACCCTTGCCTTCCCTTGCTTTCCCTTGCCTTCCTTGCGTTCCGTTACTCTTTGCTTGCTTTCCGTGCATTGCCTAGCCTTGCGTTGTCATGCCTTAGCCTTGCCTCGCCTGACCGTGCTTTCCCATGCGTTACCCTATCCTTGAATTGCCGTGCATTGCCTAGCGTGCGTTGTAGTGCCTTAGCCTTGTTTCTACTTGCCATGCCGTTCCTTCCGTTACACTTGCCTTTCCTTGCTTTCCCTTGCCTTCCTTACCTTCCGTTACTCTTTGCTTGCCTTCCGTGCATTGCCTAGCCTGGCGTTGTCGTGCCTTATCCTTACCTCGCCTGACCGTGCCTTGAATTGCGTTACCCTTTCCTTGCCTTGCCGTGCATTGCCTAGCTGTGCGTTGTCGTGCCTTAGCCTTGTTTACCCTTGCCGTGCCGTTCCTTCTGTTACACTTGCCTTGCCTGGCTTTGCCTTGCCTTCCTTTCCTTCCGTTACTGTTTCCTTGCCTTGCCGTGCCCTGCCTAGCTTTGCATTGTCGTGCAATAGCCTTGCCTCACCTGACCGTGCCTTCCCTTGCGTTACCCTTTCCTTGCCTTGCGGTGAATTGCCTAGCCCTGCCTTCTCGTGCCTTACCCTTGTTAGCTTACATTCCGTTACTCTTTGCTTGCCTTCCCTGAATTTCCTAGCCTTGCGTTGTCGTGCCTTAGCCTTATCTCGCCTGACCTTGCCTTCCTTTGCTTTAAGCTTTGCTTGCATTGTCGTGCATCGCCTAGCCTTGCGTTTTCGTGCATTAGCCTTGCCTAGCCTCACCGTGCCTTTCCTTGCGTTACCCTTTGCTTGCCTTGCCTCGCCTGACCGTGCTTTCCCATGCGTTACCCTTTCCTTGCCTTGCCGTGCATTGCCTAGCCTACGTTGCCGTGCCTTAGCCTTGTTTCCCCTTGCCGTGCCGTTCCTTCCGTTACCCTTGCCTTCCCTTGCTTTCCCTTGCCTTCCTTGCTTTCCGTTACTCTTTGCTTGCATTCCGTGCATTGCCTAGCCTTGCGTTGTCATGCCTTAGCCTTGCCTCGCCTGACCGTGCTTTCCCATGAGTTACCCTTTCCTTGCCTTGCCGTGCATTGCCTAGCCTGCGTTGCCGTGCCTTAGCCTTGTTTCCCCTTGCCGTGCCGTTCCTTCCGTTACCCTTGCCTTTCCTTGCTTTTCCTTGCCTTGCTTACCTTCCGTTACTCTTTGCTTCCCTTCCCTGCATTGCCTAGCCTTGCGTTGTCGTGCCTTAGCCTTATCTCGCCTGACCGTGCCTTCCTTTGCTTTAAGCTTTCTTTGCATTGTCGTGCATTGCCTAGCCTTGTGTTGTCGTGCATTAGCCTTGCCTAGCCTCACCGTGCCTTGCCTTGCGTTACCCTTTCCTTGCCTTGCCGTGCATTGCCTAGCCGTGCGTTGTCGTGCCTCAGCCTTGTTTCCCCTTGCCGTGGCGTGAGTTTTGTTACACTTGCCTTGCCTGGCTTTGCCTTGCCTTCCTTTCCTTCCGCTACTCTATACTTGCCTTGACGTGCATTGCCTAGCCTTGCATTGTCGTGCCTTATCCTTGCCTCACCTGACCGTGCCTTCCCCTGCGTTACCCTTTCCTTGCCTTGCCGTGCATTGCCTAGCCCTGCGTTGTCGTGCCTTAGCCTTCTTACCCCTCGCCGTGCCGTTCCTTCCGTTACCCTTGCCTTCCCTTGCTTTCCCTTGCCTTCCTTGCGTTCCGTTACTCTTTGCTTGCTTTCCGTGCATTGCCTAGCCTTGCGTTGTCGTGCCTTAGCCTTGCCTCGCCTGACCCTGCTTTCCCATGCGTAACCCTTTCCTTGCCTTGCCGTTCATTGCCTAGCGTTCGGTGTCGTGCCTTAGACTTGTTTCCCCTTGCCGTGCCGTTCCTTCCGTTAACCTTGCCTTTCCTTGCTTTTCCTTGTCTTGCTTACCTTCCGTTGCTCTTTGCTTGCCTTCCCTGAATTGCCTAGCCTTGCGTTGTCGTGCCTTTGCCTTATCTCGCCTGACCGTGCCTTCCTTTGCTTTAAGCTTTCCTTGCATTGTCGTGCATTGCCTAGCCTTGCGTTTTCGTTCATTAGCCTTGCCTAGCCTCACCGTGCCTTGCCTTGCGTTACCCTTTGCTTGCCTTGCCGTGCATTGCCTAGCCGTGCGTTGTCGTGCCTTAGCCTTGTTTCCCCTTGCCGTGCCGTTCCTTCCGTTACACTTGCCTTTCCCTGCTTTCCCTTGCCTTCCTTACCTTCCGTTACTCTATGCTTGCCTTCCGTGCATTGCCTAGCCTTGCGTTCTCGTGCCTTAGCGTTGCCTCGCCTGACCGTGCTTTCAAATGCGTTACCCTTTCCTTGCCTTGCCGTTCATTGCCTAGCCTACGTTGCCGTGCCTTAGCCTTGTTTCCCCTTGCCGTGCCGTTCCTTCCGTTACCCTGCTTTCCTTCCTTTTCCTTGCCTTGCTTACCTTCCGTTACTCTTTGCTTGCCTTCCCTGAATTTCCTAGCCTTGCGTTGTCGTGCCTTAGCCTTATCTAGCCTGACCTTGCCTTCCTTTGCTTTAAGCTTTCCTTGCATTGTCGTGCATCGCCTAGCCTTGCGTTTTCGTGCATTAGCCTTGCCTAGCCTCACCGTGCCTTTCCTTGCGTTACCCTTTGCTTGCCTTGCCGTGCATTGCCTAGCCATGCGTTGTCGTGCCTTAGCCTTGTTTCCCCTTGCCGTGCCGTTCCTTCCGTTACCCTGGCCTTTCCTTCCTTTTCCTTGCCTTGCTTACCTTCCGTTACTCTTTGCTTGCCTTCCCTGAATTTCCTAGCCTTGCGTTGTCGTGCCTTTGCCTTATCTCGCCTGACCTTGCCTTCCTTTGCTTTAAGCTTTCCTTGCATTGTCGTGCATTGCCTAGCCTTGCGTTTTCGTGCATTAGCCTTGCCTAGCCTCACCGTGCCTTGCCTTGCGTTACCCTTTGCTTGCCTTGCCGTGCATTGCCTAGCCTACGTTGCCGTGCCTTAGCCTTGTTTCCCCTTGCCGTGCCGTTCCTTCCGTTACACTTGCCTTTCCTTGCTTTCCCTTGCCTTCCTTACCTTCCGTTACTCTTTACTTGCCTTCCGTGCATTGCCTAGCCTTGCGTTGTCGTGCCTTAGCCTTGCCTCGCCTGACCGTGCTTTCCCATGCGTCTCGCCTGACCGTGCCTTCCTTTGCTTTAAGCTTTCCTTTCCTTGCAGTGCATTGCCTAGCCTTGCGTTGTCGTGCCTTAGCCTTGTTTCCCCTTGCCGTGCCGTTCCTTCCGTTACACTTGCCTTTCCTTGATTTCCCTTGCCTTCCTTGCGTTCCGTTACTCTTTGCTTGCCTTCCGTGCATTGCCTAGCCTTGCGTTGTCGTGCCTTAGCGTTGCCTCGCCTGACCGTGCTTTCAAATGCCTTACCCTTGCCTTGCCTTGCCGTTCATTGCCTAGCGTTCGGTGTCGTGCCTTAGCCTTGTTTCCCCTTTCCGTGCCGTGCCTTCCGTTACACTTGCCTTTCTTTGCTTTCCCTTTCCTTCCTTACCTTCCGTTACTCTTTGCTTGCCTTCCGTGCATTGCCTAGCCTTGGGTTGTCGTGCCTTAGCCTTATCTCGCCTGACCGTGCCTTCCTTTGTTTAAGCTTTCCTTGCATTGTCGTGCATTGCCTAGCCTTGCCTTGTCGTGCATTAACCTTGCCTAGCCTCACCGTGCCTTGCCTTGCGTTACCCTTTCCTAGCCTTGCCGTGTATTTCCTAGCCGTGTGTTGTCGTGCCTTAGCCTTGTTACCCCTTGCCGTGCCGTTCCTTCCGTTACCCTTGCCTTCCCTTGCTTTCCCTTTCCTTCCTTGCATTCCGTTACTCCTTGCTTGCTTTCCGTGCATTGCCTAGCCTTGCGTTGGCTTTCCTTAGCCTTGCCTCGCCTGACCGTGCTTTCCCATGCGTTACCCTTTCCTTCCCTTGCAGTGCATTGCCTAGCGGGCGTTGTCGTGCCTTAGCCTTGTTTCCCCTTGCCGTGCCGTTCCTTCCGTTACCCTTGCCTTTCCTTGCTTTCCCTTGCCTTCCTTACCTTCCGTTACTCTTTGCTTGCCTTCCGTGCATTGCCTAGCCTTGCGTTGTCGTGCTTTAGCGTTGGCTCGCCTGACCGTGCTTTCAAATGCGTTACCCTTTCCTTGCCTTGCCGTTCATTGCCTAGCGTTCGGTGTCGTGCCTTAGACTTGTTTCCCCTTGCCGTGCCGTTCCTTCCGTTACCCTGGCCTTTCCTTCCTTTTCCTTGCCTTGCTTACCTTCCGTTACTCTTTGCTTGCCTTCCCTGAATTTCCTAGCCTTGCGTTGTCGTGCCTTTGCCTTATCTCGCCTGACCTTGCCTTCCTTTGCTTTAAGCTTTCCTTGCATTGTCGTGCATTGCCTAGCCTTGCGTTTTCGTGCATTAGCCTTGCCTAGCCTCACCGTGCCTTGCCTTGCGTTACCCTTTGATTGCCTTGCCGTGCATTGCCTAGCCGTGCGTTGTCGTGCCTTAGCCTTGTTTCCCCTTGCCGTGCCGTTCCTTCCGTTACACTTGCCTTTCCTTGCTTTCCCTTGCCTTCCTTACCTTCCGTTACTCTTTACTTGCCTTCCGTGCATTGCCTAGCCTTGCGTTGTCGTGCCTTAGCCTTGCCTCGCCTGAACGTGCTTTCCCATGCGTAACCCTTTCCTTGCCTTGCCGTTCATTGCCTAGCGTTCGGTGTCGTGCCTTAGACTTGTTTCCCCTTGCCGTGCCGTTCCTTCCGTTACCCTTGCCTTTCCTTGCTTTTCCTTGCCTTGCTTACCTTCCGTTACTCTTTGCTTGCCTTCCCTGCATTGCCTAGCCTTGCGTTGTCGTGCCTTAGCCTTATCTCGCCTGACCGTGCCTTCCTTTGCTTTAAGCTTTCCGTGCATTGCCTAGCCTTGCGTTGTCGTGCCTTAGCCTTGTTTCCCCTTGCCGTGCCGTTCCTTCCGTTACACTTGCCTTTCCTTGCTTTCCCTTGCCTTCCTTGCCTTCCGTTACTCTTTGCTTGCCTTCCGTGCATTGCCTAGCCTTGCGTTGTCGTGCCTTAGCGTTGCCTCGCCTGACCGTGCTTTCAAATGCGTTACCCTTTCCTTGCCTTGCCGTTCATTGCCTAGCGTTCGGTGTCGTGCCTTAGCCTTGTTTCCCCTTTCCGTGCCGTGCCTTCCGTTACACTTGCCTTTCTTTGCTTTCCCTTTCCTTCCTTACCTTCCGTTACTCTTTGCTTGCCTTCCGTGCATTGCCTAGCCTTGGGTTGTCGTGCCTTAGCCTTATCTCGCCTGACCGTGCCTTCCTTTGTTTAAGCTTTCCTTGCATTGTCGTGCATTGCCTAGCCTTGCCTTGTCGTGCATTAACCTTGCCTAGCCTCACCGTGCCTTCCCTTGCGTTACCCTTTCCTAGCCTTGCCGTGTATTTCCTAGGCGTGTGTTGTCGTGCCTTAGCCTTGTTACCCCTTGCCGTGCCGTTCCTTCCGTTACCCTTGCCTTCCCTTGCTTTCCCTTTCCTTCCTTGCATTCCGTTACTCCTTGCTTGCTTTCCGTGCATTGCCTAGCCTTGCGTTGGCTTTCCTTAGCCTTGCCTCGCCTGACCGTGCTTTCCCATGCGTTACCCTTTCCTTCCCTTGCAGTGCATTGCCTAGCGGGCGTTGTCGTGCCTTAGCCTTGTTTCCCCTTGCCGTGCCGTTCCTTCCGTTACCCTTGCCTTTCCTTGCTTTCCCTTGCCTTCCTTACCTTCCGTTACTCTTTGCTTGCCTTCCGTGCATTGCCTAGCCTTGCGTTGTCGTGCTTTAGCGTTGCCTCGCCTGACCGTGCTTTCAAATGCGTTACCCTTTCCTTGCCTTGCCGTTCATTGCCTAGCGTTCGGTGTCGTGCCTTAGACTTGTTTCCCCTTGCCGTGCCGTTCCTTCCGTTACCCTGGCCTTTCCTTCCTTTTCCTTGCCTTGCTTACCTTCCGTTACTCTTTGCTTGCCTTCCCTGAATTGCCTAGCCTTGCGTTGTCGTGCCTTAGCCTTATCTCACGTGACCTTGCCTTCCTTTGCTTTAAGCTTTCCTTGCATTGTCGTGCATCGCCCAGCCTTGCGTTTTCGTGCATTAGAATTGCCTAGCCTCACCGTGCCTTTCCTTGCGTTACCCTTTGCTTGCCTTGCCGTGCATTGCCTAGCCGTGCGTTGTCGTGCCTTAGCCTTGTTTCCCCTTGCCGTGCCTTTCCTTCCGTTACACTTTCCTTTCTTTGCTTTCCCTGGCCTTCCTTACCTTCCGTTACTCTTTGCTTGCCTTCCGTGCATTGCCTAGCCTTGCGTTGTCGTGCCTTAGCCTTGCCTCGACTGAACGTGCTTTCCCATGCGTTACCCTTTCCTTGCCTTGCCGTGCATTGCCTAGCCTACGTAACCGTGCCTTAGCCTTGTTTCCCCTTGCCGTGCCGTTTCTTCCGTTACCCTTGCCTTCCCTTGCTTTCCCTTGCCTTCCTTACGTTCCGTTACTCTTTGCTTGCTTTCCGTGCATTACCTAGCCTTGCGTTGTCATGCCGTAGCCTTGCCTCGCCTGACCGTGCTTTCCCATGCGTTACCCTTTCCTTGCCTTGCCGTGCATTGCCTAGCGTTCAGTGTTGTGCCTTAGACTTGTTTCCCCTTGCCGTGCCGTTCCTTCCGTTACACTTGCCTTTCCTTGCTTTCCCTTGCCTTCCTTACCTTCCGTTACTCTTTACTTGCCTTCCGTGCATTGCCTAGCCTTGCGTTGTCGTGCCTTAGCCTTGCCTTGCCTGACCGTGCCTTGCCTTGCGTTACCCTTTCCTTGCCTTGCCGTTCATTGCCTAGCCTTGCGTTGCTTTGCCTTAGCATTGCCTTGCCTTGCCGTGCCGTTCCTTCCGTTACCCTTGCCTTCCCTTGCTTTCCCTTGCCTTCCTTGCTTTCCGTTACTCTTTGCTTGCTTTCCGTGCATTGCGTAGGCTTGCGTTGTCATGCCGTAGCCTTGCCTCGCCTGACCGTGCTTTCCCATGAGTTACCCTTTCCTTGCCTTGCCGTGCATTGCCTAGCCTGCGTTGCCGTGCCTTAGCCTTGTTTCCCCTTGCCGTGCCGTTCCTTCCGTTACCCTTGCCTTTCCTTGCTTTTCCTTGCCTTGCTTACCTTCCGTTACTCTTTGCTTCCCTTCCCTGCGTTGCCTAGCCTTGCGTTGTCGTGCCTTAGCCTTATCTCGCCTGACCGTGCCTTCCTTTGCTTTAAGCTTTCCTTGCATTGTCGTGCATTGCCTAGCCTTGTGTTGTCGTGCATTAGCCTTGCCTAGCCTCAAAGTGCTTTGCCTTGCGTTACCCTTTCCTTGCCTTGCCGTGCCTTGCCTAGCCGTGCGTTGTCGTGCCTTAGCCTTGTTTCCCCTTGCCGTGGCGTGCCTTTTGTTACACTTGCCTTGCCTGGCTTTGCCTTGCCTTCCTTTCCTTCCGCTACTCTATCCTTGCCTTGCCGTGCATTGCCTAGCCTTGCATTGTCGTGCCTTATCCTTGCCTCACCTGACCGTGCCTTCCCCTGCGTTACCCTTTCCTTGCCTTGCCGTGCATTGCCTAGCCCTGCGTTGTCGTGCCTTAGCCTTCTTACCCCTCGCCGTGCCGTTCCTTCCGTTACCCTTGCCTTCCCTTGCTTTCCCTTGCCTTCCTTGCGTTCCGTTACTCTTTGCTTGCTTTCCGTGCATTGCCTAGCCTTGCGTTGTCGTGCCTTAGCCTTGCCTCGCCTGACCGTGCTTTCCCATGCGTAACCCTTTCCTTGCCTTGCCGTTCATTGCCTAGCGTTCGGTGTCGTGCCTTAGACTTGTTTCCCCTTGCCGTGCCGTTCCTTCCGTTAACCTTGCCTTTCCTTGCTTTTCCTTGTCTTGCTTACCTTCCGTTACTCTTTGCTTGCCTTCCCTGAATTGCCTAGCCTTGCGTTGTCGTGCCTTTGCCTTATCTCGCCTGACCTTGCCTTCCTTTGCTTTAAGCTTTCCTTGCATTGTCGTGCATTGCCTAGCCTTGCGTTTTCGTTCATTAGCCTTGCCTAGCCTCACCGTGCCTTGCCTTGCGTTACCCTTTGCTTGCCTTGCCGTGCATTGCCTAGCCGTGCGTTGTCGTGCCTTAGCCTTGTTTCCCCTTGCCGTGCCGTTCCTTCCGTTACACTTGCCTTTCCCTGCTTTCCCTTGCCTTCCTTACCTTCCGTTACTCTATGCTTGCCTTCCGTGCATTGCCTAGCCTTGCGTTCTCGTGCCTTAGCGTTGCCTCGCCTGACCGTGCTTTGAAATGCGTTACCCTTTCCTTGCCTTGCCGTTCATTGCCTAGCGTTCGGTGTCGTGCCTTAGAATTGTTTCCCATTGCCGTGCCGTTCCTTCCGTTACCCTGGACTTTCCTTCCTTTTCCTTGCCTAGCTTACCTTCCGTTACTCTTTGCTTGCCTTCCTTGAATTTCCTAGCCTTGCGTTGTCGTGCCTTAGCCTTATCTAGCCAGACCTTGACTTCTTTTGCTTTGAGCTTTCCTTGCATTGTCGTGCATCGCCTAGCCTTGCGTTTTCGTGCATTAGCCTTGCCTAGCCTCACCGTGCCTTTCCTTGCGTTACCCTTTGCTTGCCTTGCCGTGCATTGCCTAGCCATGCGTTGTCGTGCCTTAGCCTTGTTTCCCCTTGCCGTGCCGTTCCTTCCGTTACACTTGCCTTTCTTTGCTTTCCCTTGCCTTCCTTACCTTCCGTTACTCTTTGCTTGCCTTCCGTGCATTGCCTAGCCTTGCGTTGTCGTGCCTTAGCCTTGCCTCGCCTGAACGTGCTTTCCCATGCGTTACCCTTTCCTTGCCTTGCCGTTCATTGCCTAGCGTTCGGTGTCGTGCCTTAGACTTGTTTCCCCTTGCCGTGCCGTTCCTTCCGTTACCCTTGCCTTTCCTTGCTTTTCCTTGGCTTGCTTACCTTCCGTTCCTCTTTGCTTGCCTTCCCTGAATTGCCTAGCCTTGCGTTGTCGTGCCTTTGCCTTATCTCGCCTGACCTTGCCTTCCTTTGCTTTAAGCTTTCCTTGCCTTGCCGTGCATTGCCTAGCCGTGCGTTGTCGTGCCTTAGCCTTGTTTCCCCTTGCCGTGCCGTTCCTTCCGTTACACTTGCCTTTCCTTGATTTCCCTTGCCTTCCTTGCGTTCCGTTACTCTTTGCTTGCTTTCCGTGCATTGCCTAGCCTTGCGTTGTCATCCCTTAGCCTTGCCTCGCCTGACCGTGCTTTCCCATGCGTTACCCTTTCCTTGCCTTGCCGTGCATTGCCTAGCCGTGCGTTGTCGTGCCTTAGCCTTGTTTCCCCTTGCCTTGCCGTTCCTTCCGTTACACTTGCCTTTCCTTGCTTTCCCTTGCCTTCCTTACCTTCCGTTACTCTTTGCTTGCCTTCCGTGCATTGCCTAGCCTTGCGTTGTCGTGCCTTAGCGTTGCCTCGCCTGACCGTGCTTTCAAATGCGTTACCCTTGCCTTGCCTTGCCGTTCATTGCCTAGCGTTCGGTGTCGTGCCTTAGCCTTGTTTCCCCTTTCCGTGCCGTGCCTTCCGTTACACTTGCCTTTCTTTGCTTTCCCTTTCCTTCCTTACCTTCCGTTACTCTTTGCTTGCCTTCCGTGCATTGCCTAGCCTTGGGTTGTCGTGCCTTAGCCTTATCTCGCCTGACCGTGCCTTCCTTTGCTTTAAGCTTTCCTTGCATTGTCGTGCATTGCCTAGCCTTGCCTTGTCGTGCATTAACCTTGCCTAGCCTCACCGTGCCTTGCCTTGCGTTACCCTTTCCTAGCCTTGCCGTGTATTTCCTAGCCGTGTGTTGTCGTGCCTTAGCCTTGTTACCCCTTGCCGTGCCGTTCCTTCCGTTACCCTTGCCTTCCCTTGCTTTCCCTTTCCTTCCTTGCATTCCGTTACTCCTTGCTTGCTTTCCGTGCATTGCCTAGCCTTGCGTTGGCTTTCCTTAGCCTTGCCTCGCCTTACCGTGCTTTCCCATGCGTTACCCTTTCCTTCCCTTGCAGTGCATTGCCTAGCGGGCGTTGTCGTGCCTTAGCCTTGTTTCCCCTTGCCGTGCCGTTCCTTCCGTTACCCTTGCCTTTCCTTGCTTTCCCTTGCCTTCCTTACCTTCCGTTACTCTTTGCTTGCCTTCCGTGCATTGCCTAGCCTTGCGTTGTCGTGCTTTAGCGTTGCCTCGCCTGACCGTGCTTTCAAATGCGTTACCCTTTCCTTGCCTTGCCGTTCATTGCCTAGCGTTCGGTGTCGTGCCCTAGACTTGTTTCCCCTTGCCGTGCCGTTCCTTCCGTTACCCTGGCCTTTCCTTCCTTTTCCTTGCCTTGCTTACCTTCCGTTACTCTTTGCTTGCCTTCCCTGAATTTCCTAGCCTTGCGTTGTCGTGCCTTAGCCTTATCTCACGTGACCTTGACTTCCTTTGCTTTAAGCTTTCCTTGCATTGTCGTGCATCGCCCAGCCTTGCGTTTTCGTGCATTAGACTTGCCTAGCCTCACCGTGCCTTTCATTGCGTTACCCTTTGCTTGCCTTCCCGTGCATTGCCTAGCCGTGCGTTGTCGTGCCTTAGCCTTGTTTCCCCTTGCCGTGCCTTTCCTTCCGTTACACTTTCCTTTCTTTGCTTTCCCTGGCCTTCCTTACCTTCCGTTACTCTTTGCTTGCCTTCCGTGCATTGCCTAGCCTTGCGTTGTCGTGCCTTAGCCTTGCCTCGACTGAACGTGCTTTCCCATGCGTTACCCTTTCCTTGCCTTGCCGTGCATTGCCTAGCCTACGTAACCGTGCCTTAGCCTTGTTTCCCCTTGCCGTGCCGTTTCTTCCGTTACCCTTGCCTTCCCTTGCTTTCCCTTGCCTTCCTTACGTTCCGTTACTCTTTGCTTGCTTTCCGTGCATTACCTAGCCTTGCGTTGTCATGCCGTAGCCTTGCCTCGCCTGACCGTGCTTTCCCATGCGTTACCCTTTCCTTGCCTTGCCGTGCATTGCCTAGCGTTCAGTGTTGTGCCTTAGACTTGTTTCCCCTTGCCGTGCCGTTCCTTCCGTTACACTTGCCTTTCCTTGCTTTCCCTTGCCTTCCTTACCTTCCGTTACTCTTTACTTGCCTTCCGTGCATTGCCTAGCCTTGCGTTGTCGTGCCTTAGCCTTGCCTCGCCTGACCGTGCTTTCCCATGCGTAACCCTTTCCTTGCCTTGCCGTTCATTGCCTAGCGTTCGGTGTCGTGCCTTAGACTTGTTTCCCCTTGCCGTGCCGTTCCTTCCGTTACCCTTGCCTTTCCTTGCTTTTCCTTGCCTTGCTTACCTTCCGTTCCTCTTTGCTTGCCTTCCCTGAATTGCCTAGCCTTGCGTTGTCGTGCCTTTGCCTTATCTCGCCTGACCTTGCCTTCCTTTGCTTTAAGCTTTCCTTGCCTTGCCGTGCATTGCCTAGCCGTGCGTTGTCGTGCCTTAGCCTTGTTTCCCCTTGCCGTGCCGTTCCTTCCGTTACACTTGCCTTTCCTTGATTTCCCTTGCCTTCCTTGCGTTCCGTTACTCTTTGCTTGCTTTCCGTGCATTGCCTAGCCTTGCGTTGTCATCCCTTAGCCTTGCCTCGCCTGACCGTGCTTTCCCATGCGTTACCCTTTCCTTGCCTTGCCGTGCATTGCCTAGCCGTGCGTTGTCGTGCCTTAGCCTTGTTTCCCCTTGCCTTGCCGTTCCTTCCGTTACACTTGCCTTTCCTTGATTTCCCTTGCCTTCCATGCGTTCCGTTACTCTTTGCTTGCTTTCCGTGCATTGCCTAGCCTTGCGTTGTCATCCCTTAGCCTTGCCTCGCCTGACCGTGCTTTCCCATGCGTTACCCTTTCCTTGCCTTGCCGTGCATTGCCTAGCCGTGCGTTGTCGTGCCTTAGCCTTGTTTCCCCTTGCCTTGCCGTTCCTTCCGTTACCCTTGCCTTGCCTTGCTTTCCCTTACCTTCCTTGCCTTCCGTTACTCTTTGCTTGCCTTCCGTGCATTGCCTAGCCTTGCGTTGTCGTGCCTTAGCCTTATGTCGCCTGACCGTGCTTTCCCATGCATTACCCTTTCCTTGCCTTGCCGTGCATTGCCTAGCGTGCGTTGTCGTGCCTTAGCCTTGTTTCCCCTTGCCGTGCCGTTCCTTCCGTTACCCTTGCCTTTCTTTGCTTTCCCTTGCCTTCCTTGCGTTCCGTTACTCTTTGCTTGCCTTCCGTGCATTGCCTAGCCTTGCGTTGTCGTGCCTTAGCCTTATCTCGCCTGACCGTGCCTTCCTTTGCTTTAAGCTTTCCTTGCATTGTCGTGCATTGCCTAGCCTTGCCTTGTCGTGCATTAACCTTGCCTAGCCTCACCGTGCCTTGCCTTGCGTTACCCTTTCCTAGCCTTGCCGTGCATTTCCTAGCCGTGTGTTGTCGTGCCTTAGCCTTGTTACCCCTTGCCGTGCCGTTCCTTCCGTTACCCTTGCCTTCCCTTGCTTTCCCTTTCCTTCCTTGCATTCCGTTACTCCTTGCTTGCTTTCCGTGCATTGCCTAGCCTTGCGTTGGCTTTCCTTAGCCTTGCCTCGCCTGACCGTGCTTTCCCATGCGTTACCCTTTCCTTCCGTTGCAGTGCATTGCCTAGCGGGCGTTGTCGTGCCTTAGCCTTGTTTCCCCTTGCCGTGCCGTTCCTTCCGTTACCCTTGCCTTTCTTTGCTTTCCCTTGCCTTCCTTGCGTTCCGTTACTCTTTGCTTGCCTTCCGTGCATTGCCTAGCCTTGCGTTGTCGTGCCTTAGCCTTATCTCGCCTGACCGTGCCTTCCTTTGCTTTAAGCTTTCCTTGCATTGTCGTGCATTGCCTAGCCTTGCGTTGTCGTGCAATAACCTTGCCTAGCCTCGCCGTGCCTTGCCTTGCGTTACCCTTTCCTTGCCTTGCCGTGCATTTCCTAGCCGTGTGTTGTCGTGCCTTAGCCTTGTTTCCCCTTGCCGTTGCGTGCCTTTTGTTACACTTGCCTTGCCAGGCTTTCCTTGCCTTCCTTTCCTTCCGTTGCTCTTTCCTTGCCTTGCCGTGCATTGCCTAGCCCTGCGTTGTCCTGCCTTAGCCTTGTTACCCCTTGCCGTGCCGTTCCTTCCGTTACCCTTGCCTTCCCTTGCTTTCCCTTGCCTTCCTTACCTTCCGTTACTCTTTGCTTGCTTTCCGTGCATTGCCTAGCCTTGCGTTGTCATGCCTTAGGCTTGCCTCGCCTGACCGTGCTTTCCCATGCGTTACCCTATCCTTGAATTGCCGTGCATTGCCTAGCGTGCGTTGTCGTGCCTTAGCCTTGTTTCCACTTGCCATGCCGTTCCTTCCGGTACACTTGCCTTTCCTTGCCTTCCCTTGCCTTCCTTACCTTCCGTTACTCTTTGCTTGCCTTCCGTGCATTGCCTAGCCTTGCGTTGTCGTGCCTTATCCTTACCTCGCCTGACCGTGCCTTGAATTGCGTTACCCTTTCCTTGCCTTGCCGTGCATTGCCTAGCTGTGCGTTGTCGTGCCTTAGCCTTGTTTACCCTTGCCGTGCCGTGCCTTTTGTTACACTTGCCTTGCCTGGCTTTGCCTTCGCTTCCTTTCCTTCCGTTACTCTTTCCTTGCCTTGCCGTGCACTGCCTAGCTTTGCATTGTCGTGCATTAGCCTTGCCTCACCTGACCGTGCCTTCCCTTGCGTTACCCTTTCCTTGCCTTGCGGTGAATTGCCTAACCCTGCCTTCTCGTGCCTTAGCCTTGTTACCCCTTGTCGTGCCGTTCCTTCCGTTATCCCTGCCTTCCCTTGCTTTCCCTTTCCTTCCTTGCGTTCCGTTACTCCTTGCTTCCTTTCCGTGCATTGCCTAGCCTTGCGTTGTCGTGCCTTAGCCTTGCCTCGCCTGACCGTGCTTTCCCATGCGTTACACTTTCCTTGCCTTGCCGTGAATTGCCTAGCCTGCGTTGCCGTGCCTTAGCCTTGTTTCCCCTTGCCGTGCCGTTCCTTCCTTTACCCTTGCCTTTCCTTGCTTTTCCTTGCCTTCCTTACCTTCCGTTACTCTTTGCTTCCCTTCCCTGCATTGCCTAGCCTTGCGTTATCGTGCCTTAGCCTTATCTCGCCTGACCGTGCCTTCCTTTGCTTTAAGCTTTCCTTGCATTGTCGTGCATTGCCTAGCCTTGCGTTGTCGTGCATTAGCCTTGCCTAGCCTCACCGTGCCTTGCCTTGCGTTACAGTTTCCTTGCCTTGCCGTGCATTGCCTAGCCGTGCGTTGTCGTGCCTTAGCCTTGTTTCCCCTTGCCGTGGCGTGCCTTTTCTTACACTTGCCTTTCCTGGCTTTGCCTTGCCTTCCTTTCCTTCCGTTACTCTTTCCTTGCCTTGCCGTGCATTGCCTAGCCTTGCATTGTCGTGCCTTATGCTTGCCTCTCCAGACCGTGCCTTCCCCTGCGTTACCCTTTCCTTGCCTTGCCGTGCATTGCCTAGCCGTGCGTTGTCGTGCCTTAGCCTTGTTTCCCCTTGCCGTGCCGTTCCTTCCGTTACACTTGCCTTTCCTTGCTTTCCCTTGCCTTCCTTACCTTCCGTTACTCTTTGCTTGCCTTCCGTGCATTGCCTAGCCTTGCGTTGTCGTGCCTTAGCGTTGCCTCGCCTGACCGTGCTTTCAAATGCGTTACCCTTTCCTTGCCTTGCCGTTCATTGCCTAGCGTTCGGTGTCGTGCCTTAGACTTGTTTCCCCTTGCCGTGCCGTTCCTTCCGTTACCCTGGCCTTTCCTTCCTTTTCCTTGCCTAGCTTACATTCCGTTACTCTTTGCTTGCCTTCCCTGAATTTCCTAGCCTTGCGTTGTCGTGCCTTAGCCTTATCTCGCCTGACCTTGCCTTCCTTTGCTTTAAGCTTTTCTTGCATTGTCGTGCATCGCCTAGCCTTGCGTTTTCATGCATTAGCCTTGCCTAGCCTCACCGTGCCTTTGTTTGCGTTACCATTTGCTTGCCTTGCCGTGCATTGCCTAGCCGTGCGTTGTCGTGCCTGAGCCTTGTTTCCCCTTGCCGTGCCGTTCCTTCCGTTACACTTGCCTTTCTTTGCTTTCCCTTGCCTTCCTTGCATTCCGTTACTCTTTTCTTGCCTTCCGTGCATTACCTAGCCTTGCGTTGTCTTGCCTTACCCTTTCCTTGCCTTGCCGTGCCTTGCCTAGCCGTGCGTTGCCGTGCCTTAGCCTTGTTTCCCCTTGCCGTGCCGTTCCTTCCGTTACCCTTGCCTTCCCTTGCTTTCCCTTGCCTTCCTTGCTTTCCGTTACTCTTTGCTTGCTTTCCGTGCATTGCGTAGGCTTGCGTTGTCATGCCGTAGCCTTGCCTCGCCTGACCGTGCTTTCCCATGAGTTACCCTTTCCTTGCCTTGCCGTGCATTGCCTAGCCTGCGTTGCCGTGCCTTAGCCTTGTTTCCCCTTGCCGTGCCGTTCCTTCCGTTACCCTTGCCTTTCCTTGCTTTTCCTTGCCTTGCTTACCTTCCGTTACTCTTTGCTTCCCTTCCCTGCGTTGCCTAGCCTTGCGTTGTCGTGCCTTAGCCTTATCTCGCCTGACCGTGCCTTCCTTTGCTTTAAGCTTTCCTTGCATTGTCGTGCATTGCCTAGCCTTGTGTTGTCGTGCATTAGCCTTGCCTAGCCTCAAAGTGCTTTGCCTTGCGTTACCCTTTCCTTGCCTTGCCGTGCCTTGCCTAGCCGTGCGTTGTCGTGCCTTAGCCTTGTTTCCCCTTGCCGTGGCGTGCCTTTTGTTACACTTGCCTTGCCTGGCTTTGCCTTGCCTTCCTTTACTTCCGCTACTCTATCCTTGCCTTGCCGTGCATTGCCTAGCCTTGCATTGTCGTGCCTTATCCTTGCCTCACCTGACCGTGCCTTCCCCTGCGTTACCCTTTCCTTGCCTTGCCGTGCATTGCCTAGCCCTGCGTTGTCGTGCCTTAGCCTTCTTACCCCTCGCCGTGCCTTTCCTTCCGTTACCCTTGCCTTCCCTTGCTTTCCCTTGCCTTCCTTGCGTTCCGTTACTCTTTGCTTGCTTTCCGTGCATTGCCTAGCCTTGCGTTGTCGTGCCTTAGCCTTGCCTCGCCTGACCGTGCTTTCCCATGCGTAACCCTTTCCTTGCGTTGCCGTTCATTGCCTAGCGTTCGGTGTCGTGCCTTAGACTTGTTTCTCTTGCCGTGCCGTTCCTTCCGTTACCCTGGACTTTCCTTCCTTTTCCTTGCCTAGCTTACCTTCCGTTACTCTTTGCTTGCCTTCCTTGAATTTCCTAGCCTTGCGTTGTCGTGCCGTAGCCTTATCTAGCCTGACCTTGCCTTCTTTTGCTTTAAGCTTTCCTTGCATTGTCGTGCATCGCCTAGCCTTGCGTTTTCGTGCATTAGCCTTGCCTAGCCTCACCGTGCCTTTCCTTGCGTTACCCTTTGCTTGCCTTGCCGTGCATTGCCTAGCCGAGCGTTGTCGTGCCTTAGCCTTGTTTCCCCTTGCCGTGCCGTTCCTTCAGTTACACTTGCCTTTCTTTGCTTTCCCTTGCCTTCCTTACCTTCCGTTACTCTTTGCTTGCCTTCCATGCATTGCCTAGCCTTGCGTTGTCGTGCCTTAGCCTTGCCTCGCCTGATCGTGCTTTCCCATGCGTTACCCTTTCCTTGCCTTGCCGTGCATTGCCTAGCCTGCGTTGTCGTGCCTTAGCCTTGTTTCCCCTTGCCGTGCCGTTCCTTCCGTTACACTTGCCTTTCCTTGCTTTCCCTTGCCTTCCTTACCTTCCGTTACTCTTTACTTGCCTTCCGTGCATTGCCTAGCCTTGCGTTGTCGTGCCTTAGCCTTGCCTCGCCTGACCGTGCTTTCCCATGCGTAACCCTTTCCTTGCCTTGCCGTTCATTGCCTAGCGTTCGGTGTCGTGCCTTAGACTTGTTTCCCCTTGCCGTGCCGTTCCTTCCGTTACCCTTGCCTTTCCTTGCTTTTCCTTGGCTTGCTTACCTTCCGTTCCTCTTTGCTTGCCTTCCCTGAATTGCCTAGCCTTGCGTTGTCGTGCCTTTGCCTTATCTCGCCTGACCTTGCCTTCCTTTGCTTTAAGCTTTCCTTGCCTTGCCGTGCATTGCCTAGCCGTGCGTTGTCGTGCCTTAGCCTTGTTTCCCCTTGCCGTGCCGTTCCTTCCGTTACACTTACCTTTCCTTGATTTCCCTTGCCTTCCTTGCGTTCCGTTACTCTTTGCTTGCCTTCCGTGCATTGCCTAGCCTTGCGTTGTCGTGCCTTAGCGTTGCCTCGCCTGACCGTGCTTTCAAATGCGTTACCCTTGCCTTGCCTTGCCGTTCATTGCCTAGCGTTCGGTGTCGTGCCTTAGACTTGTTTCCCCTTTCCGTGCCGTGCCTTCCGTTACACTTGCCTTTCTTTGCTTTCCCTTTCCTTCCTTACCTTCCGTTACTCTTTGCTTGCCTTCCGTGCATTGCCTAGCCTTGGGTTGTCGTGCCTTAGCCTTATCTCGCCTGACCGTGCCTTCCTTTGTTTAAGCTTTCCTTGCATTGTCGTGCATTGCCTAGCCTTGCCTTGTCGTGCATTAACCTTGCCTAGCCTCACCGTGCCTTGCCTTGCGTTACCCTTTCCTAGCCTTGCCGTGTATTTCCTAGCCGTGTGTTGTCGTGCCTTAGCCTTGTTACCCCTTGCCGTGCCGTTCCTTCCGTTACCCTTGCCTTCCCTTGCTTTCCCTTTCCTTCCTTGCATTCCGTTACTCCTTGCTTGCTTTCCGTGCATTGCCTAGCCTTGCGTTGGCTTTCCTTAGCCTTGCCTCGCCTGACCGTGCTTTCCCATGCGTTACCCTTTCCTTCCCTTGCAGTGCATTGCCTAGCGGGCGTTGTCGTGCCTTAGCCTTGTTTCCCCTTGCCGTGCCGTTCCTTCCGTTACCCTTGCCTTTCCTTGCTTTCCCTTGCCGTCCTTACCTTCCGTTACTCTTTGCTTGCCTTCCGTGCATTGCCTAGCCTTGCGTTGTCGTGCTTTAGCGTTGCCTCGCCTGACCGTGCTTTCAAATGCGTTACCCTTTCCTTGCCTTGCCGTTCATTGCCTAGCGTTCGGTGTCGTGCCTTAGACTTGTTTCCCCTTGCCGTGCCGTTCCTTCCGTTACCCTGGCCTTTCCTTCCTTTTCCTTGCCTTGCTTACCTTCCGTTACTCTTTGCTTGCCTTCCCTGAATTTCCTAGCCTTGCGTTGTCGTGCCTTAGCCTTATCTCACGTGACCTTGCCTTCCTTTGCTTTAAGCTTTCCTTGCATTGTCGTGCATCGCCCAGCCTTGCGTTTTCGTGCATTAGACTTGCCTAGCCTCACCGTGCCTTTCCTTGCGTTACCCTTTGCTTGCCTTGCCGTGCATTGCCTAGCCGTGCGTTGTCGTGCCTTAGCCTTGTTTCCCCTTGCCGTGCCTTTCCTTCCGTTACACTTTCCTTTCTTTGCTTTCCCTGGCCTTCCTTACATTCCGTTACTCTTTGCTTGCCTTCCGTGCATTGCCTAGCCTTGCGTTGTCGTGCCTTAGCCTTGCCTCGACTGAACGTGCTTTCCCATGCGTTACCCTTTCCTTGCCTTGCCGTGCATTGCCTAGCCTACGTAACCGTGCCTTAGCCTTGTTTCCCCTTGCCGTGCCTTTTCTTCCGTTACCCTTGCCTTCCCTTGCTTTCCCTTGCCTTCCTTACGTTCCGTTACTCTTTGCTTGCTTTCCGTGCATTACCTAGCCTTGCGTTGTCATGCCGTAGCCTTGCCTCGCCTGACCGTGCTTTCCCATGCGTTACCCTTTCCTTGCCTTGCCGTGCATTGCCTAGCGTTCAGTGTTGTGCCTTAGACTTGTTTCCCCTTGCCGTGCCGTTCCTTCCGTTACCCTTGCCTTCCCTTGCTTTCCCTTGCCTTCCTTGCTTTCCGTTACTCTTTGCTTGCTTTCCGTGCATTGCGTAGGCTTGCGTTGTCATGCCGTAGCCTTGCCTCGCCTGACCGTGCTTTCCCATGAGTTACCCTTTCCTTGCCTTGCCGTGCATTGCCTAGCCTGCGTTGCCGTGCCTTAGCCTTGTTTCCCCTTGCCGTGCCGTTCCTTCCGTTACCCTTGCCTTTCCTTGCTTTTCCTTCCCTTGCTTACCTTCCGTTACTCTTTGCTTCCCTTCCCTGCGTTGCCTAGCCTTGCGTTGTCGTGCCTTAGCCTTATCTCGCCTGACCGTGCCTTCCTTTGCTTTAAGCTTTCCTTGCATTGTCGTGCATTGCCTAGCCTTGTGTTGTCGTGCATTAGCCTTGCCTTGCCTCAAAGTGCTTTGCCTTGCGTTACCCTTTCCTTGCCTTGCCGTGCCTTGCCTAGCCGTGCGTTGTCGTGCCTTAGCCTTGTTTCCCCTTGCCGTGGCGTGCCTTTTGTTACACTTGCCTTGCCTGGCTTTGCCTTGCCTTCCTTTCCTTCCGCTACTCTATCCTTGCCTTGCCGTGCATTGCCTAGCCTTGCGTTGTCATGCCTTAGCCTTGCCTCGCCTGACCGTGCTTTCCCATGCGTAACCCTTTCCTTGCGTTGCCGTTCATTGCCTAGCGTTCGGTGTCGTGCCTTAGACTTGTTTCTCTTGCCGTGCCGTTCCTTCCGTTAACCTTGCCTTTCCTTGCTTTTCCTTGTCTTGCTTACCTTCCGTTACTCTTTGCTTGCCTTCCCTGAATTGCCTAGCCTTGCGTTGTCGTGCCTTTGCCTTATCTCGCCTGACCTTGCCTTCCTTTGCTTTAAGCTTTCCTTGCATTGTCGTGCATTGCCTAGCCTTGCGTTTTCGTGCATTAGCCTTGCCTAGCCTCCGTGCCTTGCCTTGCGTTACCCTTTGCTTGCCTTGCCGTGCATTGCCTAGCCGTGCGTTGTCGTGCCTTAGCCTTGTTTCCCCTTGCCGTGCCGTTCCTTCCGTTACACTTGCCTTTCCCTGCTTTCCCTTGCCTTCCTTACCTTCCGTTACTCTATGCTTGCCTTCCGTGCATTGCCTAGCCTTGCGTTCTCGTGCCTTAGCGTTGCCTCGCCTGACCGTGCTTTCAAATGCGTTACCCTTTCCTTGCCTTGCCGTTCATTGCCTAGCGTTCGGTCTCGTGCCTTAGAATTGTTTCCCATTGCCGTGCCGTTCCTTCCGTTACCCTGGACTTTCCTTCCTTTTCCTTGCCTAGCTTACCTTCCGTTACTCTTTGCTTGCCTTCCTTGAATTTCCTAGCCTTGCGTTGTCGTGCCTTAGCCTTATCTAGCCTGACCTTGCCTTCTTTTGCTTTAAGCTTTCCTTGCATTGTCGTGCCTCGCCTAGCCTTGCGTTTTCGTGCATTAGCCTTGCCTAGCCTCACCGTGCCTTTCCTTGCGTTACCCTTTGCTTGCCTTGCCGTGCATTGCCTAGCCGTGCGTTGTCGTGCCTTAGCCTTGTTTCCCCTTGCCGTGCCGTTCCTTCAGTTACACTTGCCTTTCTTTGCTTTCCCTTGCCTTCCTTACCTTCCGTTACTCTTTGCTTGCCTTCCATGCATTGCCTAGCCTTGCGTTGTCGTGCCTTAGCCTTGCCTCGCCTGAACGTGCTTTCCCATGCGTTACCCTTTCCTTGCCTTGCCGTGCATTGCCTAGCCTACGTTGTCGTGCCTTAGCCTTGTTTCCCCTTGCCGTGCCGTTCCTTCCGTTACACTTGCCTTTCCTTGCTTTCCCTTGCCTTCCTTACCTTCCGTTACTCTTTACTTGCCTTCCGTGCATTGCCTAGCCTTGCGTTGTCGTGCCTTAGCCTTGCATCGCCTGACCGTGCTTTCCCATGCGTAACCCTTTCCTTGCCTTGCCGTTCATTGCCTAGCGTTCGGTGTCGTGCCTTAGACTTGTTTCCCCTTGCCGTGCCGTTCCTTCCGTTACCCTTGCCTTTCCTTGCTTTTCCTTGGCTTGCTTACCTTCCGTTCCTCTTTCCTTGCCTTCCCTGAATTGCCTAGCCTTGCGTTGTCGTGCCTTTGCCTTATCTCGCCTGACCTTGCCTTCCTTTGCTTTAAGCTTTCCTTGCCTTGCCGTGCATTGCCTAGCCGTGCGTTGTCGTGCCTTAGCCTTGTTTCCCCTTGCCGTGCCGTTCCTTCCGTTACACTTGCCTTTCCTTGATTTCCCTTGCCTTCCTTGCGTTCCGTTACTCTTTGCTTGCCTTCCGTGCATTGCCTAGCCTTGCGTTGTCGTGCCTTAGCGTTGCCTCGCCTGACCGTGCTTTCAAATGCGTTACCCTTTCCTTGCCTTGCCGTTCATTGCCTAGCGTTCGGTGTCGTGCCTTAGACTTGTTTCCCCTTGCCGTGCCGTTCCTTCCGTTACCCTGGCCTTTCCTTCCTTTTCCTTGCCTAGCTTACATTCCGTTACTCTTTGCTTGCCTTCCCTGAATTTCCTAGCCTTGCGTTGTCGTGCCTTAGCCTTATCTCGCCTGACCTTGCCTTCCTTTGCTTTAAGCTTTTCTTGCATTGTCGTGCATCGCCTAGCCTTGCGTTTTCATGCATTAGCCTTGCCTAGCCTCACCGTGCCTTTGTTTGCGTTACCATTTGCTTGCCTTGCCGTGCATTGCCTAGCCGTGCGTTGTCGTGCCTGAGCCTTTTTTCCCCTTGCCGTGCCGTTCCTTCCGTTACACTTGCCTTTCTTTGCTTTCCCTTGCCTTCCTTACCTTCCGTTACTCTTTGCTTGCCTTCCGTGCATTACCTAGCCTTGCGTTGTCGTGCCTTAGCCTTGCCTCGCCTGGACGTGCTTTCCCATGCGGTACCCTTTCCTTGCCTTGCCGTGCATTGCCTAGCCTACGTTGCCGTGCCTTAGCCTTGTTTCCCCTTGCCGTGCCGTTCCTTCCGTTACCCTTGCCTTCCCTTGCTTTCCCTTGCCTTCCTTGCTTTCCGTTACTCTTTGCTTGCTTTCCGTGCATTGCGTAGGCTTGCGTTGTCATGCCGTAGCCTTGCCTCGCCTGACCGTGCTTTCCCATGAGTTACCCTTTCCTTGCCTTGCCGTGCATTGCCTAGCCTGCGTTGCCGTGCCTTAGCCTTGTTTCCCCTTGCCGTGCCGTTCCTTCCGTTACCCTTGCCTTTCCTTGCTTTTCCTTGCCTTGCTTACCTTCCGTTACTCTTTGCTTCCCTTCCCTGCGTTGCCTAGCCTTGCGTTGTCGTGCCTTAGCCTTATCTCGCCTGACCGTGCCTTCCTTTGCTTTAAGCTTTCCTTGCATTGTCGTGCATTGCCTAGCCTTGTGTTGTCGTGCATTAGCCTTGCCTAGCCTCAAAGTGCTTTGCCTTGCGTTACCCTTTCCTTGCCTTGCCGTGCCTTGCCTAGCCGTGCGTTGTCGTGCCTTAGCCTTGTTTCCCCTTGCCGTGGCGTGCCTTTTGTTACACTTGCCTTGCCTGGCTTTGCCTTGCCTTCCTTTCCTTCCGCTACTCTATCCTTGCCTTGCCGTGCATTGCCTAGCCTTGCATTGTCGTGCCTTATCCTTGCCTCACCTGACCGTGCCTTCCCCTGCGTTACCCTTTCCTTGCCTTGCCGTGCATTGCCTAGCCCTGCGTTGTCGTGCCTTAGCCTTCTTACCCCTCGCCGTGCCTTTCCTTCCGTTACCCTTGCCTTCCCTTGCTTTCCCTTGCCTTCCTTGCGTTCCGTTACTCTTTGCTTGCTTTCCGTGCATTGCCTAGCCTTGCGTTGTCGTGCCTTAGCCTTGCCTCGCCTGACCGTGCTTTCCCATGCGTAACCCTTTCCTTGCGTTGCCGTTCATTGCCTAGCGTTCGGTGTCGTGCCTTAGACTTGTTTCTCTTGCCGTGCCGTTCCTTCCGTTAACCTTGCCTTTCCTTGCTTTTCCTTGTCTTGCTTACCTTCCGTTACTCTTTGCTTGCCTTCCCTGAATTGCCTAGCCTTGCGTTGTCGTGCCTTTGCCTTATCTCGCCTGACCTTGCCTTCCTTTGCTTTAAGCTTTCCTTGCATTGTCGTGCATTGCCTAGCCTTGCGTTTTCGTGCATTAGCCTTGCCTAGCCTCACCGTGCCTTGCCTTGCGTTACCCTTTGCTTGCCTTGCCGTGCATTGCCTAGCCGTGCGTTGTCGTGCCTTAGCCTTGTTTCCCCTTGCCGTGCCGTTCCTTCCGTTACACTTGCCTTTCCCTGCTTTCCCTTGCCTTCCTTACCTTCCGTTACTCTATGCTTGCCTTCCGTGCATTGCCTAGCCTTGCGTTCTCGTGCCTTAGCGTTGCCTCGCCTGACCGTGCTTTGAAATGCGTTACCCTTTCCTTGCCTTGCCGTTCATTGCCTAGCGTTCGGTGTCGTGCCTTAGAATTGTTTCCCATTGCCGTGCCGTTCCTTCCGTTACCCTGGACTTTCCTTCCTTTTCCTTGCCTAGCTTACCTTCCGTTACTCTTTGCTTGCCTTCCTTGAATTTCCTAGCCTTGCGTTGTCGTGCCTTAGCCTTATCTAGCCTGACCTTGCCTTCTTTTGCTTTAAGCTTTCCTTGCATTGTCGTGCATCGCCTAGCCTTGCGTTTTCGTGCATTAGCCTTGCCTAGCCTCACCGTGCCTTTCCTTGCGTTACCCTTTGCTTGCCTTGCCGTGCATTGCCTAGCCGAGCGTTGTCGTGCCTTAGCCTTGTTTCCCCTTGCCGTGCCGTTCCTTCCGTTACACTTGCCTTTCCTTGCTTTCCCTTGCCTTCCTTACCTTCCGTTACTCTTTGCTTGCCTTCCATGCATTGCCTAGCCTTGCGTTGTCGTGCCTTAGCCTTGCCTCGCCTGATCGTGCTTTCCCATGCGTTACCCTTTCCTTGCTTGCCGTGCATTGCCTAGCCTACGTTGTCGTGCCTTAGCCTTGTTTCCCCTTGCCGTGCCGTTCCTTCCGTTACACTTGCCTTTCCTTGCTTTCCCTTGCCTTCCTTACCTTCCGTTACTCTTTACTTGCCTTCCGTGCATTGCCTAGCCTTGCGTTGTCGTGCCTTAGCCTTGCCTCGCCTGACCGTGCTTTCCCATGCGTAACCCTTTCCTTGCCTTGCCGTTCATTGCCTAGCGTTCGGTGTCGTGCCTTAGACTTGTTTCCCCTTGCCGTGCCGTTCCTTCCGTTACCCTTGCCTTTCCTTGCTTTTCCTTGGCTTGCTTACCTTCCGTTCCTCTTTGCTTGCCTTCCCTGAATTGCCTAGCCTTGCGTTGTCGTGCCTTTGCCTTATCTCGCCTGACCTTGCCTTCCTTTGCTTTAAGCTTTCCTTGCCTTGCCGTGCATTGCCTAGCCGTGCGTTGTCGTGCCTTAGCCTTGTTTCCCCTTGCCGTGCCGTTCCTTCCGTTACACTTGCCTTTCCTTGATTTCCCTTGCCTTCCTTGCGTTCCGTTACTCTTTGCTTGCCTTCCGTGCATTGCCTAGCCTTGCGTTGTCGTGCCTTAGCGTTGCCTCGCCTGACCGTGCTTTCAAATGCGTTACCCTTGCCTTGCCTTGCCGTTCATTGCCTAGCGTTCGGTGTCGTGCCTTAGCCTTGTTTCCCCTTTCCGTGCCGTGCCTTCCGTTACACTTGCCTTTCTTTGCTTTCCCTTTCCTTCCTTACCTTCCGTTACTCTTTGCTTGCCTTCCGTGCATTGCCTAGCCTTGGGTTGTCGTGCCTTAGCCTTATCTCGCCTGACCGTGCCTTCCTTTGTTTAAGCTTTCCTTGCATTGTCGTGCATTGCCTAGCCTTGCCTTGTCGTGCATTAACCTTGCCTAGCCTCACCGTGCCTTGCCTTGCGTTACCCTTTCCTAGCCTTGCCGTGTATTTCCTAGCCGTGTGTTGTGGTGCCTTAGCCTTGTTACCCCTTGCCGTGCCGTTCCTTCCGTTACCCTTGCCTTCCCTTGCTTTCCCTTTCCTTCCTTGCATTCCGTTACTCCTTGCTTGCTTTCCGTGCATTGCCTAGCCTTGCGTTGGCTTTCCTTAGCCTTGCCTCGCCTGACCGTGCTTTCCCATGCGTTACCCTTTCCTTCCCTTGCAGTGCATTGCCTAGCGGGCGTTGTCGTGCCTTAGCCTTGTTTCCCCTTGCCGTGCCGTTCCTTCCGTTACCCTTGCCTTTCCTTGCTTTCCCTTGCCTTCCTTCCCTTCCGTTACTCTTTGCTTGCCTTCCGTGCATTGCCTAGCCTTGCGTTGTCGTGCTTTAGCGTTGCCTCGCCTGACCGTGCTTTCAAATGCGTTACCCTTTCCTTGCCTTGCCGTTCATTGCCTAGCGTTCGGTGTCGTGCCTTAGACTTGTTTCCCCTTGCCGTGCCGTTCCTTCCGTTACCCTGGCCTTTCCTTGCTTTTCCTTGCCTTGCTTACCTTCCGTTACTCTTTGCTTGCCTTCCCTGAATTTCCTAGCCTTGCGTTGTCGTGCCTTAGCCTTATCTCACGTGACCTTGCCTTCGTTTGCTTTAAGCTTTCCTTGCATTGTCGTGCATCGCCCAGCCTTGCGTTTTCGTGCATTAGACTTGCCTAGCCTCACCGTGCCTTTCCTTGCGTTACCCTTTGCTTGCCTAGCCGTGCGTTGTCGTGCCTTAGCCTTGTTTCCCCTTGCCGTGCCTTTCCTTCCGTTACACTTTCCTTTCTTTGCTTTCCCTGGCCTTCCTTACCTTCCGTTACTCTTTGCTTGCCTTCCGTGCATTGCCTAGCCTTGCGTTGTCGTGCCTTAGCCTTGCCTCGACTGAACGTGCTTTCCCATGCGTTACCCTTTCCTTGCCTTGCCGTGCATTGCCTAGCCTACGTAACCGTGCCTTAGCCTTGTTTCCCCTTGCCGTGCCTTTTCTTCCGTTACCCTTGCCTTCCCTTGCTTTCCCTTGCCTTCCTTACGTTCCGTTACTCTTTGCTTGCTTTCCGTGCATTACCTAGCCTTGCGTTGTCATGCCGTAGCCTTGCCTCGCCTGACCGTGCTTTCCCATGCGTTACCCTTTCCTTGCCTTGCCGTGCATTGCCTAGCGTTCAGTGTTGTGCCTTAGACTTGTTTCCCCTTGCCGTGCCGTTCCTTCCGTTACCCTTGCCTTCCCTTGCTTTCCCTTGCCTTCCTTGCTTTCCGTTACTCTTTGCTTGCTTTCCGTGCATTGCGTAGGCTTGCGTTGTCATGCCGTAGCCTTGCCTCGCCTGACCGTGCTTTCCCATGAGTTACCCTTTCCTTGCCTTGCCGTGCATTGCCTAGCCTGCGTTGCCGTGCCTTAGCCTTGTTTCCCCTTGCCGTGCCGTTCCTTCCGTTACCCTTGCCTTTCCTTGCTTTTCCTTCCCGTGCTTACCTTCCGTTACTCTTTGCTTCCCTTCCCTGCGTTGCCTAGCCTTGCGTTGTCGTGCCTTAGCCTTATCTCGCCTGACCGTGCCTTCCTTTGCTTTAAGCTTTCCTTGCATTGTCGTGCATTGCCTAGCCTTGTGTTGTCGTGCATTAGCCTTGCCTAGCCTCAAAGTGCTTTGCCTTGCGTTACCCTTTCCTTGCCTTGCCGTGCCTTGCCTAGCCGTGCGTTGTCGTGCCTTAGCCTTGTTTCCCCTTGCCGTGGCGTGCCTTTTGTTACACTTGCCTTGCCTGGCTTTGCCTTGCCTTCCTTTCCTTCCGCTACTCTATCCTTGCCTTGCCGTGCATTGCCTAGCCTTGCATTGTCGTGCCTTATCCTTGCCTCACCTGACCGTGCCTTCCCCTGCGTTACCCTTTCCTTGCCTTGCCGTGCATTGCCTAGCCCTGCGTTGTCGTGCCTTAGCCTTCTTACCCCTCGACGTGCCTTTCCTTCCGTTACCCTTGCCTTCCCTTGCTTTCCCTTGCCTTCCTTGCGTTCCGTTACTCTTTGCTTGCTTTCCGTGCATTGCCTAGCCTTGCGTTGTCGTGCCTTAGCCTTGCCTCGCCTGACCGTGCTTTCCCATGCGTAACCCTTTCCTTGCCTTGCCGTTCATTGCCTAGCGTTCGGTGTCGTGCCTTAGACTTGTTTCCCCTTGCCGTGCCGTTCCTTCCGTTAACCTTGCCTTTCCTTGCTTTTCCTTGTCTTGCTTACCTTCCGTTACT
>NW_027422486.1:0-62087 GCF_037893015.1 Macrotis lagotis | reverse complement strand
CCAGGCTTGCGTGGTCGTGCCTTAGCCTTGCCTCGCCTGACAGTGCCTTGCCTTGCGTGACCCTTTCCTTGCCTGTCCGTGCATTGCCTGGCCGTGCGTTGCCGTGCCTTAGCCTTGTTTCCCGTTGCCGAGCCTTTCCTTTCGTTAACCTTGCCTTGCCTTGCTTTCCCTTGCCTTCCTTGCCTTCCGTTACTCTTTGCTTGCCTTCCGTGCATTGCCTAGCCTTGCGTTGTCGTGCCTCAGCCTTTTTTCACCTTGCCATAGCCTTGCTTGCGTTGCCTTGCTTTGCCTTGCCTTCCTTGCTTTCCGTTACACTTTGCTTGCCTTCCTTGCTTTGCCTAGTCTTGCGTTGTCGTGCCTTAGCCTTGTTTCCCCTTTCCGTGCCGTTCCTTCCGTTACTCTTTCCTTGCCTTGCCGTGCATTGCCTAGCCTTCCGTTGTCGTGCATTAGCCTTGCATTTCCTGACCTTCCCTTGCCTTGCGTTACCCTTTCCTTGCCTTGCCGTGCATTGCCTAGCTTGCGTTGTCGTGCCTTAGCCTTGTTTCCCCTTGCCGTGCCGTTCCTTCACTTACCCTTAACTTGCCTTGCTTTCCCTTGCCTTCCTTGCTTTCCGTTACTCTTTGCTTACCTTCCTTGCATTACCTAGCCTTGCGTTGTCGGGCCTTAGCCTTCCCTCGCCTGACAGAGCCTTGCCTTGCGTTACCCTTTCCTTGAATGGCCGTGCATTGCCTAGCCGTGCGTTGCCGTGCCTTAGCCTTGTTTCCCCTTGCCGTGCCGTTCCTTCCGTTACCCTTGCCTTGCCTTGCTTTCCCTTGCCTTCCTTGCCTTCCGTTACTCTTTGCTTGCCTTCCCTGCATTGCCTAGACTTGCGTTGTCGTGCCTTAGCCTTGCCTCGCCTGACCGTGACTTCCCTTGCGTTACCCTTTCCTTGCCTTGCCGTGCATTGCCTAGACGTGCGTTGTTGTGCATTAGCCTTGCCTTGCCTCACCGTGCCTTGCCTTGCGTTACCCTTTCCTTGCCTTGCCGTGCATTGCCTACCTTGCGTTGTCGTGCCTTCCCCTTGTTTCCCCTTGCCGTGCCGTGCCTTTTGTTACACTTGCCTTGCCTTGCTTTGACTTGCCTTCCTTCCCTTCCGTTACCCTTTCCTTGCCTTGCCGTGCATTGCCTTGCTTTGCCTTGTCGTGCCTTAGCCTTGCCTTGCCTCACCGTGCCTTGCCTTCCGTTACCCTTTCCTTGCTTTGCCGTGCATTGCCTAGCCGTGCGTTGTCGTGCCTTAGCCTTGTTTCACCTTGCCGTAGCCTTGCTTGCGTTGCCTTGCTTTGCCTTGCCTTCCTTGCTTTCCGTTACACTTTGCTTGCCTTCCGTGCATTGCGTAGCCTTGCGTTGTCGTGCCGTAGCCTTTTTTGACCTTGCCATAGCCTTGCTTGCGTTACCTTGCTTTGCCTTGCATTCCTTGCCTTCCGTTAGTCTTTGCGTACCTTCCGTGCATTGCCTAGCCTTGCGTTTTCGTGCCTTAGCCTTGCCTCGCCTGACCGTGCCTTGCCTTGCGTTACCCTTTCCTTGCCTTGCCGTGCATTGCCTTGCCTTCCGTTGTCGTGCATTACCCTTGCATTTCCTGACCGTGCCTTGCCTTGCGTTACCCTTTCCTTGCCTTGCCGTGCATTGCCTAGCTTGCGTTGTCGTGCCTTACCCTTGTTTCCCCTTGCCGTGCCGTGCCTTTTGTTTCACTTGCCTTGCATTGCTTTGCCTTGCCTTCCTTTCCTTCTGTTACTCTTTCCTTGCCTAGCCGTGCACTGCCAAGCCTTGCGTTGTCGTGCATTATCCTGGCCTCGACTGACCGTGCCTTGCCTTGCGTTAACCTTTCCTTGCCTTACCGTGCATTGCCTAGCTTGCGTTGTGGACCCTTAGCCTTGTTTCCCCTTGCCGTGCCGTGCCTTTTGTTACTCTTGCCTTGCCTTGCTTTGCCTTGCCTTTCTTTCATTCCGTTACTCTTTCCTTGCCTAGCCGTGCACTGCCTAGCCTTGCGTTGTCGTGCCTTAGCCTTGCCTCGCCTGACCGTGACTTCCCTTGCGTTAGCCTTTCCTTGCCTTGCCGTGCATTGCCTAGACGTGCGTTGTTGTGCATTAGCCTTGCCTTGCCTCACCGTGCCTTGCCTTGCGTTACCCTTTCCTTGCCTTGCCGTGCATTGCCTAGCCTTGCGTTGTCGTGCCTTACCCTTGTTTCCCCTTGTCGTGCCGTTCCTTCCGTTACTCTTGCCTTGCCTTGCTTTCCTTTGCATTCCTTGCCTTCCGTTACTCTTTCCTTGCCTTGCCGTGCATTGCCCAGGCTTGCGTGGTCGTGCCTTAGCCTTGCCTCGCCTGACAGTGCCTTGCCTTGCGGGACCCTTTCCTTGCCTGTCCGTGCATTGCCTAGCCGTGCGTTGCCGTGCCTTAGCCTTGTTTCCCGTTGCCGAGCCTTTCCTTCCGTTAACCTTGCCTTGCCTTGCTTTCCCTTGCCTTCCTTGCCTTCCGTTACTCTTTGCTTGCCTTCCGTGCATTGCCTAGCCTTGCGTTGTCGTGCCTCAGCCTTTTTTCACCTTGCCATAGCCTTGCTTGCGTTGCCTTGCTTTGCCTTGCCTTCCTTGCCTTCCGTTACTCTTTGCTTGCCTTCCGTGCATTGCCTAGCCTTGCGTTGTCGTGCCTTAGCCTTGTTTCCCCTTGCCGTGCCGTTCCTTCCGTTACTCTTTCCTTGCCTTGCTGTGCATTGCCTAGCCTTCCGTTGTCGTGCATTAGCCTTGCATTTCCTGACCGTGCCTTGCCTTGCGTTACCCTTTCCTTGCCTTGCCGTGCTTTGCCTAGCCTTGCGTTGTCGTGCCTTAGCCTTGTTTCCCCTTGCCGTGCCGTTCCTTCCGTTACCCTTAACTTGCCTTGCTTTCCCTTGCCTTCCTTGCCTTCCGTTACTCTTTGCTTACCTTCCTTGCATTACCTAGCCTTGCGTTGTCGTGCCTTAGCCTTGCCTCGCCTGACAGAGCCTTGCCTTGCGTTACCCTTTCCTTGAATGGCCGTGCATTGCCTAGCCGTGCGTTGCCGTGCCTTAGCCTTGTTTCCCCTTGCCGTGCCGTTCCTTCCGTTACCCTTGCCTTGCCTTGCTTTCCCTTGCCTTCCTTGCCTTCCGTTACTCTTTGCTTGCCTTCCCTGCATTGCCTAGACTTGCGTTGTCGTGCCTTAGCCTTGCCTCGCCTGACCGTGACTTCCCTTGCGTTACCCTTTCCTTGCCTTGCCGTGCATTGCCTAGACGTGCGTTGTTGTGCATTAGCCTTGCCTTGCCTCACCGTGCCTTGCCTTGCGTTACCCTTTCCTTGCCTTGCCGTGCATTGCCTACCTTGCGGTGTCGTGCCTTCCCCTTGTTTCCCCTTGCCGTGCCGTGCCTTTTGTTACTCTTGCCTTGCCTTGCTTTGCCTTGCCTTCCTTTCCTTCTGTTACACTTTCCTTGCCTTCCGTGCATTGCCTAGCCGTGCGTTGTCGTTCATTAGCCTTGCCTTGCCTCACCATGCCTTGCCTTCCGTTACCCTTTCCTTGCTTTGCCGTGCATTGCCTAGCCGTGCGTTGTCGTGCCTTAGCCTTGTTTCACCTTGCTGTAGCCTTGCTTGCGTTGCCTTGCTTTGCCTTGCCTTCCTTGCCTTCCGTTACTCTTTGCTTGCCTTCCGTGCATTGCGTAGCCTTGCGTTGTCGTGCCGTAGCCTTTTTTGACCTTGCCATAGCCTTGCTTGCGTTACCTTGCTTTGCCTTGCATTCCTTGCCTTCCGTTAGTCTTTGCTTGCCTTCCGTGCATTGCCTAGCCTTGCGTTTTCGTGCCTTAGCCTTGCCACGACTGACCGTGCCTTGCCTTGCGTTAACCTTTCCTTGCCTTACCGTGCATTGCCTAGCTTGCGTTGTCGTGCCTTAGCCTTGTTTCCCCTTGCCGTGCCGTGCCTTTTTTTACACTTGCCTTGCCTTGCTTTGCCTTGCCTTCCTTTCCTTCCGTTACTCTTTCCTTGCCTAGCCGTGCACTGCCTAGCCTTGCGTTGTCGTGCCTTAGCCTTGCCTCGCCTGACCGTGCCTTGCCTTGCGTTAGCCTTTCCTTGCCTTGCCGTGCATTGCCTAGCCGTGCGTTGTCGTGCATTAGCCTTGCCTTGCCTCACCGTGCCTTGCCTTGCTTTACCCTTTCCTTGCCTTGCCGTGCATTGCCTAGCCTTGCGTTGTCGTGCCTTACCCTTGTTTCCCCTTGTCGTGCCGTTCCTTCCGTTACTCTTGCCTTGGCTTGCTTTCCCTTGCATTCCTTGCCTTCCGTTACTCTTTCCTTGCCTTGCCGTGCATTGCCCAGGCTTGCGTGGTCGTGCCTTAGCCTTGCCTCGCCTGACAGTGCCTTGCCTTCCGTGACCCTTTCCTTGCCTGTCCGTGCATTGCCTAGCCGTGCGTTGCCGTGCCTTAGCCTTGTTTCCCGTTGCCGAGACTTTCCTTCCGTTAACCTTGCCTTGCCTTGCTTTCCCTTGCCTTCCTTGCCTTCCGTTACTCTTTGCTTGCCTTCCGTGCATTGCCTAGCCTTGCGTTGTCGTGCCTCAGCCTTTTTTCACCTTGCCATAGCCTTGCTTGCGTTGCCTTACCGTCCCTTGCCTTCCTTGCTTTCCGTTACACTTTGCTTGCCTTCCGTGCATTGCGTAGCCTTGCGTTGTCGTGCCGTAGCCTTCTTTGACCTTGCCATAGCCTTCCTTGCGTTACCTTGCTTTGCCTTTCATTCCTTGCCTTCCGTTACTCTTTGCTTGCCTTCCGTGCATTGCCTAGCCTTGCGTTTTCGTGCCTTAGCCTTGCCTCGCCTGACCGTGCCTTGCCTTGCGTTACCCTTTCCTTGCCTTGCCGTGCATTGCCTAGCTTGCGTTGTCGTGCCTTAGCCTTGTTTCCCCTTGCCGTGCCGTGCCTTTTGTTACATTTGCCTTGCCTTGCTTTGCCTTGCCTTGAATTCCTTCCGTTACTCGTTCCTTGCCTAGCCGTGCACTGCCTAGCCTTGCGTTGTCGTGCATTAGCCTTGCCTTGCCTGACCGTGCCTTGCCTTGCGTTACCCTTTCCTTGCCTTGCCGTGCATTGCCTAGCTTGCGTTGTCGTGCCTTAGCCTTGTTTCCCCTTGCCGTGCCGTTCCTTCCCTTACCCTTAACTTGCCTTGCTTTCCCTTGCCTTCCTTGCCTTCCGTTACTCTTTGCTTGCCTTCCGTGCATTGCCTAGCCTTGCGTTGTCGTGCCTTAGCCTTGCCTCGCCTGACAGTGCCTTGCCTTGCGTTACCCTTTCCTTGCCTTGCCGTGCATTGCCTAGCCGTTCGTTGTCGTGCATTAGCCTTGCCTTGCCTCACCGTGCCTTGCCTTGCGTTACCCTTTCCTTGCCTTGCCGTGCATTGCCTAGCTTGCGTTGTCGTGCCTTAGCCTTGTTTCCCCTTGCCGTGCCGTTCCTTTTGTTACACTTGCCTTGCCTTGTTTTGCCTTGTCTTCCTTTCCTTCTCTTACTCTTTCCTTGCCTAGCCGTGCACTGCTTAGCCTTGCGTTGTCGTGCATTAGCCTTGCCTCGCCTGATCGTGCCTTGCCATGCGTTCCCTTTCCTTGCCTTGCCGTGCATTGCCTAGCTTGCGTAGTCGTGCCTTAGCCTTGTTTCCCCTTGGCGTGCCGTTCCTTCCCTTACCCTTAACTTGACTTGCTTTCCCTTGCCTTCCTTGCCTTCCGTTACTCTTTGCTTACCTTCCGTGCATTGCCTAGCCTTGCGTTGTCGTGCCTTAGCCTTGCCTCGCCTGACAGAGCCTTGCCTTGCGTTACCCTTTCCTTGCCTGGCCGTGCATTGCCTAGCCGTGCGTTGCCGTGCCTTAGCCTTGTTTCCCCTTGCCGTGCAGTTCCTTCCGTTACCCTTGCCTTGCCTTGCTTTCCCTTGCCTTCCTTGCCTTCCGTTACTCTTTGCTTGCCTTCCCTGCATTGCCTAGCCTTGCGTTGTCGTGCCTTAGCCTTAGCTCGCCTGACCGTTCCTTGCCTTGCGTTCCCCTCTCCTTCACTTGCCGTGCATTGCCTAGACGTGCGTTGTTGTGCATTAGCCTTGCCTTGCCTGACCGTGCCTTGCCTTGCGTTACCCTTTCCTTGCCTTGCCGTGCATTGCCTACCTGGCGTTGTCGTGCCTTACCCTTGTTTCCCCTTGTCGTGCCGTGCCTTTTGTTACACTTTCCTTTCCTTGCTTTGCCTTCCCTTCCTTTCCTTCTGTTACTCTTTCCTTGCTTAGCCGTGCACTGCGTAGCCTTGCGTTGTCGTGCATTAGCCTTGCCTCGACTGACCGTGCCTTGCCTTGCGTTACCCTTTCCTTGCCTTGCCGTGCATTGCCTAGCTTGCGTTGTCGTGCCTTAGCCCTGTTTCCCCTTGCCGTGCAGTTCCTTCCCTTACACTTAACTTGCCTTGCTTTCCCTTGCCTTTCTTGCCTTCCGTTACTCTTTTCTTGCCTTCCGTGCATTGCCTAGCCTTGCGTTTTCGTGCCTTACCCTTGCCTTGCCTCACCGTGCCTGGCCTTGCGTTACCCTTTCCTTGCCTAGCCGTGCATTGCCTAGCCTTGCGTTGTCGTGCCTTAGCCTTGCTTCCCCTTGCCGTGCCGTTCCTTCCGTTACTCTTGCCTTGCGTTGCTTTCCCTTGCATTCCTTGCCTTCCGTTACTCTTTCCTTGCCTTGCCGTGTATTGCCTAGCCTTCCGTTGTCGTGCATTAGCCTTGCCTTGCCTGACCGTACCTTGCCTTGCGTAACCCTTTCCTTGCCTTGCTGTGCATTGCCTAGCTTGCGTTGTCGTGCCTTAGCCCTGTTTCCCCTTGCCGTGCCGTTCCTTCCCTTACACTTAACTTGCCTTGCTTTCCCTTGACTTCCTTGCCTTCCGTTACTCTTTGCTTACCTTCTGTGCATTGCATAGCCTTGCGTTGTCGTGCATTAACCTTGCCTCGCCTTACAGTGCCTTGCCTTGCGTTACCCATTCCTTGCCTTGCCGTGCACTGCCTAGCCTTGCGTTGTCGTGCATTAGCCTTGCCTTGCCTGACCGTGCCTTGCCTTGCGTTACCCTTTCCTTCCCTTGCCGTGCATTGCCTAGCTTGCGTTGTCGTGCCTTAGCCTTGTTTCCGCTTGCCGTGCCGTTCCTTCCCTTACCCTTAACTTGCCTTGCTTTCCCTTGCCTTCCTTGCCTTCCGTTACTCTTTGCTTACCTTCCGTGCATTGCCTAGCCTTGCGTTGTCGTGCATTAGCCTTGCCTCGCCTGACCGTGCCTTGCCTTGCGTTACCCTTTCCTTCCCTTGCCGTGCATTGCCTAGCCGTGCGTTGTCGTGCATTAGCCTTGCCTTGCCTCACCGTGCCTTGCCTTGCGTTACCCTTTCCTTGCCTTGCCGTGCATTGCCTAGCCGTGCGTTGTCGTGCCTTAGCCTTGTTTCCCCTTGCCGTGCCGTTCCTTTTGTTACACTTGCCTTGCCTTGCTTTGCCTTGTCTTCCTTTCCTTCCGTTACTCTTTCTTTGCCTAGCCGCGCACTGCTTAGCCTTGCGTTGTCGTGCATTAGCCTTGCCTCGCCTGATCGTGCCTTGCCATGCGTTACCCTTTCCTTGCCTTGCCGTGCATTGCCTAGCTTGCGTAGTCGTGCCTTAGCCTTGTTTCCCCTTGGCGTGCCGTTCCTTCCCTTACCCTTAACTTGACTTGCTTTCCCTTGCCTTCCTTGCCTTCCGTTACTCTTTGCTTACCTTCCGTGCATTGCCTAGCCTTGCGTTGTCGTGCCTTAGCCTTGCCTCGCCTGACAGAGCCTTGCCTTGCGTTACCCTTTCCTTGCCTGGCCGTGCATTGCCTAGCCGTGCGTTGCCGTTCCTTAGCCTTGTTTCCCCTTGCCGTGCCGTTCCTTCCGTTACCCTTGCCTTGCCTTGCTTTCCCTTGCCTTCCTTGCCTTCCGTTACTCTTTGCTTGCCTTCCCTGCATTGCCTAGCCTTGCGTTGTCGTGCCTTAGCCTTAGCTCGCCTGACCGTGACTTCCCTTGTGTTACCCTTTCATTGCCTTGCCGTGCATTGCCTAGACGTGCGTTGTCGTGCCTTAGCCTTGCCTTACCTGACCGTGCCTTGCCTTGCGTTACCCTTTCCTTGCCTTGCCGTGCATAGCCTAGCTTGCGTTGTCGTGCCTTAGCCTTGTTTCCCCTTGCCGTGTCGTTCCTTCCCTTACTCTTAACTTGCCTTGCTTTCCCTTGCCTTCCTTGCCTTCCGTTACTCTTTGCTTACCTTCCGTGCATTGCCTAGCCTTGCGTTGTCGTGCCTTAGCCTTGCCTCGCCTGACCGTGCCTTGCCTTGCCTTACCCTTTCCTTGCCTTGCCGTGCATTGCCTCCCTTGCGTTGTCGTGCCTTAGCCTTGTTTCCGCTTGCCGTGCCGTTCCTTCCCTTACCCTTAACTAGCCTTGCTTTCCCTTGCCTTCCTTGCCTTCCGTTACTCTTTGCTTGCCTTCCGTGCATTGCCTAGCCTTGCGTTGTCGTGACAGTGCCTTGCCTTGCGTTACCCTTTCCTTGCCTTGCCGTGCATTGCCTAGCCGTGCCTTGTCGTGCATTAGCCTTCCTTGCCTCACCATGCCTTCCCTTGCGTTACCCTTTCCTTCCCTTGCCGTGCATTGCCTAGCTTGCTTTGTCGAGCCTTAGCCTTGTTTCCCCTTGCCGTGCCGTGCCTTTTGTTACCCTTGCCTTGCCTTGCTTTGCCTTGCCTTCCTTTCCTTCCGTTACTCTTTCCTTGCCTGGCCGTGCATTGCCTAGCCGTGCGTTGCCGTGCCTTAGCCTTGTTACCCCTTGCCGTGCCGTTCCTTCCTTTACCCTTCCCTTGCCTTGCTTTCCCTTGCCTTCATTGTCTTCCGTTACTCTTTGCTTACCTTCCTTGCATTGCCTAGCCTTGCGTTGTCGTGCCTTAGCCTTGCCTCGCCTGACAGAGCCTTGCCTTGCGTTACCCTTTCCTTGCCTGGCCGTGCATTGCCTAGCCGTGCGTTGCCGTGCCTTAGCCTTGTTTCCCCTTGCCGTGCCGTTCCTTCCGTTACCCTTGCCTTGCCTTGCTTTCCCTTGCCTTCCGTTACTCTTTGCTTGCCTTCCCTGCATTGCCTAGCCTTGCGTTGTCGTGCCTTAGCCTTGCCTCGCCTGACCGTGACTTCCCTTGCGTTACCCTTTCCTTGCCTTGCCGTGCATTGCCTAGACGTGCGTTGTTGTGCATTAGCCTTGCCTTGCCTCACCGTGCCTTGCCTTGCGTTACCCTTTCCTTGCCTTGCCGTGCATTGCCTACCTTGCGTTGTCGTGCCTTCCCCTTGTTTCCCCTTGCCGTGCCGTGCCTTTTGTTACACTTGCCTTGCCTTGCTTTGCCTTGCCTTCCTTTCCTTCTGTTACTCTTTCCTTGCCTAGCCGTGCACTGCCTAGCCATGCGTTGTCGTGCATTAGCCTTGCCTCGACTGACCGTGTCTTGCCTTGCGTTACCCTTTCCTTGCCTTGCCGTGCATTGCCTAGCTGGGGTTGTCGTGCCTTAGCCTTGTTTCCCCTTGGCGTGCCGTTCCTTCCCTTACCCTTACCTTGCCTTGCTTTCCCTTGCTTTCCTTGCCTTCCGTTACTCTTTGCTTACCTTCCGTGCATTGCCTAGCCTTGCTTTGTCGTGCCTTAGCCTTGCCTCGCCTGACAGTGCCTTGCCTTGCGTTACCCTTTCCTTGCCTGGCCGTGCATTGCCTAGCCGTGCGTTGCCGTGCCTTAGCCTTGTTTCCCCTTGCCGTGCCGTTCCTTCCGTTACCCTTGCCTTGCCTTGCTTTCCCTTGCCTTCCTTGCCTTCCGTTACTCTTTGCTTGCCTTCCGTGCATTGCCTAGCCTTGCGTTGTCGTGCCTTACCCTTGCCTTGCCTCACCGTGCCTTGCCTTGCGTTACCCTTTCCTTGCCTTGCCGTGCATTGCCTAGCCGTGCGTTGTCGTGCCTTAGCCTTGCTTCCCCTTGCCGTGCCGTTCCTTCCGTTACTCTTCCTTGCCTTGCTTTCCCTTGCATTCCTTGCCTTCCGTTACTCTTTCCTTGCCTTGCCGTGCATTGCCTAGCCTTGCGTTGTCGTGCATTCGCCTTGCCTTGCCTGACCGTGCCTTGCCTTGCGTTACCCTTTCCTTGCCTTGCCGTGCATTGCCTAGCTTGCGTTGTCGTGCCTTAGCCCTGTTTCCCCTTGCCGTGCCGTTCCTTCCCTTACACTTAACTTGCCTTGCTTTCCCTTGCCTTCCTTGCCTTCCGTTACTCTTTGCTTACCTTCTGTGCATTGCATAGCCTTGCGTTGTCGTGCATTAACCTTGCCTCGCCTTACAGTGCCTTGCCTTGCGTTACCCATTCCTTGCCTTGCCATGCACTGCCTAGCCTTGCGTTGTCGTGCATTAGGCTTGCCTTGCCTGACCGTGCCTTGCCTTGCGTTACCCTTTCCTTCCCTTGCCGTGCATTGCCTAGCTTGCGTTGTCGTGCCTTAGCCTTGTTTCCGCTTGCCGTGCCGTTCCTTCCCTTACCCTTAACTAGCCTTGCTTTCCCTTGCCTTCCTTGCCGTCCGTTACTCTTTGCTTACCTTCCGTGCATTGCCTCGCCTTGCGTTGTCGTGCCTTAGCCTTGCCTCGCCTGACAGTGCCTTGCCTTGCGTTACCCTCTCCTTCCCTTGCCGTGCATTGCCTAGCCGTGCGTTGTCGTGCATTAGCCTTGCCTTGCCTCACCGTGCCTTGCCTTGCGTTACCCTTTCCTTGCCTTGCCGTGCATTGCCTAGCTTGCGTTGTCGTGCCTTAGCCTTGTTTCCCCTTGCCGTGCCGTTCCTTTTGTTACACTTGCCTTGCCTTGCTTTGCCTTGTCTTCCTTTCCTTCCGTTACTCTTTCTTTGCCTAGCCGTGCACTGCTTAGCCTTGCGTTGTCGTGCATTAGCCTTGCCTCGCCTGATCGTGCCTTGCCATGCGTTACCCTTTCCTTGCCTTGCCGTGCATTGCCTAGCTTGCGTAGTCGTGCCTTAGCCTTGTTTCCCCTTGGCGTGCCGTTCCTTCCCTTACCCTTAACTTGACTTGCTTTCCCTTGCCTTCCTTGCCTTCCGTTACTCTTTGCTTACCTTCCGTGCATTGCCTAGCCTTGCGTTGTCGTGCCTTAGCCTTGCCTCGCCTGACAGAGCCTTGCCTTGCGTTACCCTTTCCTTGCCTGGCCGTGCATTGCCTAGCCGTGCGTTGCCGTTCCTTAGCCTTGTTTCCCCTTGCCGTGCCGTTCCTTCCGTTACCCTTGCCTTGCCTTGCTTTCCCTTGCCTTCCTTGCCTTCCGTTACTCTTTGCTTGCCTTCCGTGCATTGCCTAGCCTTGCGTTGTCGTGCCTTAGCCTTAGCTCGCCTGACCGTGCCTTCCCTTGCTTTACCCTTTCCTTGCCTTGCCGTGCATTGCCTAGACGTGCGTTGTTCTGCATTAGCCTTGCCTTACCTGACCGTGCCTTGCCTTGCGTTACCCTTTCCTTGCCTTGCCGTGCATAGCCTAGCTTGCGTTGTCGTGCCTTAGCCTTGTTTCCCCTTGCCGTGCCGTTCCTTCCCTTACTCTTAACTTGCCTTGCTTTCCCTTGCCTTCCTTGCCTTCCGTTACTCTTTGCTTACCTTCCGTGCATTGCCTAGCCTTGCGTTGTCGTGCCTTAGCCTTGCCTCGCCTGACCGTGCCTTGCCTTGCGTTACCCTTTCCTTGCCTTGCCGTGCATTGCCTAGCCTTGCGTTGTCGTGCCGTTCCTTCCGTTACCCTTGCCTTGCCTTGCTTTCCCTTGCCTTCCTTGCCTTCCGTTACTCTTTGCTTGCCTTCCGTGCATTGCCTAGCCTTGCGTTGTCGTGCCTTAGCCTTGCCTCGCCTGACCATGCCTTGCCTTGCGTTACCCTTTCCTTGCCTTGCCGTGCATTGCCTAGCCGTGCGTTGTCGTGCATTAGCCTTGCCTTGCCTCACCGTGCCTTGCCTTGCGTTACCCTTTCCTTGCCTTGCCGTGCATTGCCTAGCCTTGCGTTGTCGTGCCTTAGCCTTGTTTCCCCTTGCCGTGCCGTGCCTTTTGTTACCCTTGCCTTGCCTTGCTTTGCCTTGCCTTCCTTTCCTTCCGTTACTCTTTCCTTGCCTGGCCGTGCATTGCCTAGCCGTGCGTTGCCGTGCCTTAGCCTTGTTTCCCCTTGCCGTGCCGTTCCTTCCGTTACCCTTGCCTTGCCTTGCTTTCCCTTGCCTTCCTTGCTTTCCGTTACTCTTTGCTTACCTTCCTTGCATTGCCTAGCCTTGCGTTGTCGTGCCTTAGCCTTGCCTCGCCTGACAGAGCCTTGCCTTGCGTTACCCTTTCCTTGCCTGGCCGTGCATTGCCTAGCCGTGCGTTGCCGTGCCTTAGCCTTGTTTCCCCTTGCCGTGCCGTTCCTTCCGTTACCCTTGCCTTGCCTTGCTTTCCCTTGCCTTCCGTTACTCTTTGCTTGCCTTCCGTGCATTGCCTAGCCTTGCGTTGTCGTGCCTTAGCCTTGCCTCGCCTGACCGTGACTTCCCTTGCGTTACCCTTTCCTTGCCTTGCCGTGCATTGCCTAGACGTGCGTTGTTGTGCATTAGCCTTGCCTTGCCTCACCGTGCCTTGCCTTGCGTTACCCTTTCCTTGCCTTGCCGTGCATTGCCTACCTTGCGTTGTCGTGCCTTCCCCTTGTTTCCCCTTGCCGTGCCGTGTCTTTTGTTACACTTGCCTTGCCTTCCTTTGCCTTGCCTTCCTTTCCTTCTGTTACTCTTTCCTTGCCTAGCCGTGCACTGCCAAGCCTTGCGTTGTCGTGCATTAGCCTTGCCTCGACTGACCGTGTCTTGCCTTGCGTTACCCTTTCCTTGCCTTGCCGTGCATTGCCTAGCTTGCGTTGTCGTGCCTTAGCCTTGTTTCCCCTTGCCGTGCCGTTCCTTCCCTTACCCTTAACTTGCCTTGCTTTCCCTTGCCTTCCTTGCCTTCCGTTACTCTTTGCTTACCTTCCGTGCATTGCCTAGCCTTGCGTTGTCGTGCCTTAGCCTTGCCTCGCCTGACAGAGCCTTGCCTTGCGTTACCCTTTCCTTGCCTGGCCGTGCATTGCCTAGCCGTGCGTTGCCGTGCCTTAGCCTTGTTTCCCCTTGCCGTGCCGTTCCTTCCGTTACCCTTGCCTTGCCTTGCCATCCCTTGCCTTCCTTGCCTTCCGTTACTCTTTGCTTGCCTTCCCTGCATTGCCTAGACTTGCGTTGTCGTGCCTTAGCCTTGCCTCGCCTGACCGTGACTTCCCTTGCGTTGTCCTTTCCTTGCCTTGCCGTGCATTGCCTAGCCGTGCGTTGTCGTGCATTAGCCTTGCCTTGCCTAACCGTGCCTTGCCTTGCGTTACCCTTTCCTTACCTTGCCGTGCATTGCCTAGCTTGCGTTGTCGTGCCTTAGCCTTGCTTCCCCTTGCCGTGCCGTTCCTTCCCTTACTCTTAACTTGCCTTGCTTTCCCTTGCCTTCCTTGCCTTCCGTTACTCTTTGCTTACCTTCCTTGCATGGCCTAGCCTTGCGTTGTCGTGCCTTAGCCTTGCCTCGCCTGACCGTGCTTTCCCTTGCGTTACCCTTTCCTTCACTTGGGGTGCTTTGTCTAGCCGTGCGTTGTCGTGCATTACCCTTGCCTTGCCTCACCGTGCCTTGCCTTGCGTTACCCTTTCCTTGCTTTGCCGTGCTTTGCCTAGCCTTGCGTTTTCGTGCCTTAGCCTTGTTTCCCCTTTCCGTGTCGTTCCTTCCGTTACTCTTTCCTTGCCTTGCCGTGCATTGCCTAGCCTTCCGTTGTCGTGCATTAGCCTTGCATTTCCTGACCGTGCCTTGCCTTGCGTTACCCTTTCCTTGCCTTGCCGTGCATTGCCTAGCTTGCGTTGTCGTGCCTTAGCCTTGTTTCCCCTTGGCGTGCCGTTCCTTCCCTTACCCTTAACTTGCCTTGCTTTCCCTTGCCTTCCTTGCCTTCCGTTACTCTTTGCTTACCTTCCGTGCATTGCCTAGCCTTGCGTTGTCGTGCCTTAGCCTTGCCTCGCCTGACAGAGCCTTGCCTTGCGTTACCCTTTCCTTGCCTGGCCGTGCATTGCCTAGCCGTGCGTTGCCGTGCCTTAGCCTTGTTTCCCCTTGCCGTGCCGTTCCTTCCGTTACCCTTGCCTTGCCTTGCCTTCCCTTGCCTTCCTTGCCTTCCGTTACTCTTTGCTTGCCTTCCCTGCATTGCCTAGACTTGCGTTGTCGTGCCTTAGCCTTGCCTCGCCTGACCGTGACTTCCCTTGCGTTATCCTTTTCTTGCCTTGCCGTGCATTGCCTAGACGTGCGTTGCTGTGCATTAGCCTTGCCTTGCCTAACCGTGCCTTGCTTTGCGTTACCCTTTCCTCACCTTGCCGTGCATTGCCTAGCTTGCGTTGTCGTGCCTTAACCTTGTTTCCCCTTGCCGTGCCGTTCCTTCCCTTAATCTTAACTTGCCTTGCTTTCCGTTGCCTTCCTTGCCTTCCGTTACTCTTTGCTTACCTTCCGTGCATGGCCTAGCCTTGCGTTGTCGTGCCTTAGCCTTGCCTCGCCTGACCGTGCTTTCCCTTGCGTTACCCTTTCCTTCACTTGGGGTGCTTTGTCTAGCCGTGCGTTGTCGTGCATTACCCTTGCCTTGCCTCACCGTGCCTTGCCTTGCGTTACCCTTTCCTTGCTTTGCCGTGCTTTGCCTAGCCTTGCGTTGTCGTGCCTTAGCCTTGTTTCCCCTTTCCGTGTCGTTCCTTCCGTTACTCTTTCCTTGCCTTGCCGTGCATTGCCTAGCCTTCCGTTGTCGTGCATTAGCCTTGCATTTCCTGACCGTGCCTTGCCTTGCGTTACCCTTTCCTTGCCTTGCCGTGCATTGCCTAGCTTGCGTTGTCGTGCCTTAGCCTTGTTTCCCCTTGCCGTGCCGTTCCTTCCCTTACCCTTAACTTGCCTTGCTTTCCCTTGCCTTCCTTGCTTTCCGTTACACTTTGCTTACCTTCCTTGCATTACCTAGCCTTGCATTGTCGGGCCTTAGCCTTGCCTCGCCTGACAGAGCCTTGCCTTGCGTTACCCTTTCCTTGAATGGCTGTGCATTGCCTAGCCGTGCGTTGCCGTGCCTTAGCCTTGTTTCCCCTTGCCGTGCCGTTCCTTCCGTTACCCTTGCCTTGCCTTGCTTTCCCTTGCCTTCCTTGCCTTCCGTTACTCTTTGCTTGCCTTCCCTGCATTGCCTAGCCTTGCGTTGTCGTGCCGTAGCCTTGCCTCGCCTGACTGTGCCTTGCCTTGCGTTCCCCTCTCCTTCACTTGCCGTGCTTTGCCTAGACGTGCGTTGTTGTGCATTGGCCTATCCTTGCCTCACCGTGCCTTGCCTTGCGTTACCCTTTCCTTGCCTTGTCGTGCATAGCCTAGCTTGCGTTGTCGTGCCTTAGCCTTGTTTCCCCTTGCCGTGCCGTTCCTTCCCTTACTCTTAACTTGCCTTGCTTTCCCTTGCCTTCCTTGACTTCCGTTACTCTTTGCTTACCTTCCGTGCATTGCCTAGCCTTGCGTTGTCGTGCCTTAGCCTTGCCTCGCCTGACCGTGCCTTGCCTTGCGTTCCCCTCTCCTTCACTTGCCGTGCTTTGCCTAGACGTGCGTTGTTGTGCATTGGCCTATCCTTGCCTCACCGTGCCTTGCCTTGCGTTACCCTTTCCTTTCCTTGCCGTGCATTGCCTACCTGGCGTTGTCGTGCCTTACCCTTGTTTCCCCTTGCCGTGCCGTGCCTTTTGTTACACTTGCCTTGCCTTGCTTTGCCTTGCCTTTCTTTCATTCCGTTACTCTTTCCTTGCCTAGCCGTGCACTGCCTAGCCTTGCGTTGTCGTGCCTTAGCCTTGCCTCGCCTGACCGTGACTTCCCTTGCGTTAGCCTTTCCTTGCCTTGCCGTGCATTGCCTAGACGTGCGTTGTTGTGTATTAGCCTTGCCTCGCCTGACAGTGCCTTGCCTTGCGTTACCCTTTCCTTGCCTTGCCGTGCATTGCCTAGCTTGCGTTGTCGTTCCTTAGCCTTGTTTCCCCTTGGCGTGCCGTTCCTTCCCTTACCCTTAACTTGCCTTGCTTTCCCTTGCCTTCCTTGCCTTCCGTTACTCTTTGCTTACCTTCCGTGCATTGCCTCGCCTTGCGTTGTCGTGCCTTAGCCTTGCCTCGCCTGACAGTGCCTTGCCTTGTGTTACCCTTTCCTTGCCTTGCCGTGCATTGCCTAGACGTGCGTTGTTCTGCATTAGCCTTGCCTTGCCTGACCGTGCCTTGCCTTGCGTTATCCTTTCCTTGCCTTGCCGTGCATTCCCTAGCTTGCGTTGACGAGCCTTAGCCTTGTTTCCCCTTGCCATGCCGTGCCTTTTGTTACACTTGCCTTGCCTTGCTTTGCCTTGCCTTCCTTTCCTTCCGTTACTCTTTCCTTGCCTAGCCGTGCACTGCCTAGCCTTGCGTTGTCGTGCATTAGCCTTGCCTCGCCTGATCGTGCCTTGCCATGCGTTACCCTTTCCTTGCCTTGCCGTGCATTGCCTAGCTTGCGTAGTCGTGCCTTAGCCTTGTTTCCCCTTGGCGTGCCGTTCCTTCCCTTACCCTTAACTTGCCTTGCTTTCCCTTGCCTTCCTTGCCTTCCGTTACTCTTTGCTTACCTTCCGTGCATTGCCTAGCCTTGCGTTGTCGTGCCTTAGCCTTGCCTCGCCGGACAGTCAATTGCCTTGCGTGACCGTTTCCTTGCCTGGCCGTGCATTGCCTAGCCGTACGTTGCCGTGCCTTAGCCTTGTTTCCCCTTGCCGAGCCGTTCCTTCCGTTACCCTTGCCTTGCCTTGCCTTCCCTTGCCTTCCTTGCCTTCCGTTACTCTTTGCTTGCCTTCCCTGCATTGCCTAGACTTCCGTTGTCGTGCCTTAGCGTTGCCTTGCCTGACCGTGACTTCCCTTGCGTTATCCTTTCCTTGCCTTGCCGTGCATTGCCTTGACGTGCGTTGATGTGCATTAGCCTTGCCTTGCCTAACCGTGCCTTCCCTTGCGTTACCCTTTCCTTACATTGCCGTGCTTTGCCTAGCTTGCGTTGTCGTGCCTTAGCCTTGTTTCCCCTTGCCGTGCCGTTCCTTCCCTTACTCTTAACTTGCCTTGCTTTCCCTTGCCTTCCTTGCCTTCCGTTACTCTTTGCTTGCCTTCCCTGCATTGCCTAGCCTTGCGTTGTCGTGCCTTAGCCTTAGCTCGCCTGACCGTGACTTCCCTTTCGTTACCCTTTCCTTGCCTTGCCGTGCATTGCCTAGACGTGCGTTGTTGTGCATTAGCCTTGCCTTGCCTCACCGTGCCTTGCCTTGCGTTACCCTTTCCTTGCCTTGCCGTGCATTGCCTAGCCGTGCGTTGTCGTGCCTTAGCCTTGTTTCCCCTTGCCGTGCCGTTCCTTCCGTTATACTTGCCTTGCCTTGCTTTGCCTTGCCTTCCTTTCCTTCTGTTACTCTTTCCTTGCCTTCCGTGCATTGCCTAGCCGTGCGTTGTCGTGCATTAGCCTTGCCTTGCCTCACCGTGCCTTGCCTTCCGTTACCCTTTCCTTGCTTTGCCGTGCATTGCCTAGCCGTGCGTTGTCGTGCCTTAGCCTTGTTTCACCTTGCCGTAGCCTTGCTTGCGTTGCCTTGCTTTGCCTTGCCTTCCTTGCCTTCCGTTACTCTTTGCTTGCCTTCCGTGCATTGCGTAGCCTTGCGTTGTCGTGCCGTAGCCTTTTTTGACCTTGCCATAGCCTTGCTTGCGTTACCTTGCTTTGCCTTGCATTCCTTGCCTTCCGTTACTCTTTGCTTGCCTTCCGTGCATTGCCTAGCCTTGCGTTGTCGTGCCTTAGCCTTGCCTCGCCTGACCGTGCCTTGCCTTGCGTTACCCTTTCCTTGCCTTGCCGTGCATTGCCTAGCTTGCGTTGTCGTGCCTTACCCTTGTTTCCCCTTGCCGTGCCGTGCCTTTTGTTTCACTTGCCTTGCATTGCTTTGCCTTGCCTTCCTTTCCTTCTGTTACTCTTTCCTTGCCTAGCCGTGCACTGCCAAGCCTTGCGTTGTCGTGCATTATCCTTGCCTCGACTGACCGTGCCTTGCCTTGCGTTAACCTTTCCTTGCCTTACCGTGCATTGCCTAGCTTGCGTTGTGGACCCTTAGCCTTGTTTCCCCTTGCCGTGCCGTGCCTTTTGTTACACTTGCCTTGCCTTGCTTTGCCTTGCCTTTCTTTCATTCCGTTACTCTTTCCTTGCCTAGCCGTGCACTGCCTAGCCTTGCGTTGTCGTGCCTTAGCCTTGCCTCGCCTGACCGTGACTTCCCTTGCGTTAGCCTTTCCTTGCCTTGCCGTGCATTGCCTAGACGTGCGTTGTTGTGCATTAGCCTTGCCTTGCCTCACCGTGCCTTGCCTTGCGTTACCCTTTCCTTGCCTTGCCGTGCATTGCCTAGCCTTGCGTTGTCGTGCCTTACCCTTGTTTCCCCTTGTCGTGCCGTTCCTTCCGTTACTCTTGCCTTGCCTTGCTTTCCCTTGCATTCCTTGCCTTCCGTTACTCTTTCCTTGCCTTGCCGTGCATTGCCCAGGCTTGCGTGGTCGTGCCTTAGCCTTGCCTCGCCTGACAGTGCCTTGCCTTGCGTGACCCTTTCCTTGCCTGTCCGTGCATTGCCTGGCCGTGCGTTGCCGTGCCTTAGCCTTGTTTCCCGTTGCCGAGCCTTTCCTTTCGTTAACCTTGCCTTGCCTTGCTTTCCCTTGCCTTCCTTGCCTTCCGTTACTCTTTGCTTGCCTTCCGTGCATTGCCTAGCCTTGCGTTGTCGTGCCTCAGCCTTTTTTCACCTTGCCATAGCCTTGCTTGCGTTGCCTTGCTTTGCCTTGCCTTCCTTGCTTTCCGTTACACTTTGCTTGCCTTCCTTGCTTTGCCTAGCCTTGCGTTGTCGTGCCTTAGCCTTGTTTCCCCTTTCCGTGCCGTTCCTTCCGTTACTCTTTCCTTGCCTTGCCGTGCATTGCCTAGCCTTCCGTTGTCGTGCATTAGCCTTGCATTTCCTGACCTTCCCTTGCCTTGCGTTACCCTTTCCTTGCCTTGCCGTGCATTGCCTAGCTTGCGTTGTCGTGCCTTAGCCTTGTTTCCCCTTGCCGTGCCGTTCCTTCACTTACCCTTAACTTGCCTTGCTTTCCCTTGCCTTCCTTGCTTTCCGTTACTCTTTGCTTACCTTCCTTGCATTACCTAGCCTTGCGTTGTCGGGCCTTAGACTTCCCTCGCCTGACAGAGCCTTGCCTTGCGTTACCCTTTCCTTGAATGGCCGTGCATTGCCTAGCCGTGCGTTGCCGTGCCTTAGCCTTGTTTCCCCTTGCCGTGCCGTTCCTTCCGTTACCCTTGCCTTGCCTTGCTTTCCCTTGCCTTTCTTGCCTTCCGTTACTCTTTGCTTGCCTTCCCTGCATTGCCTAGCCTTGCGTTGTCGTGCCTTAGCCTTGCCTCGCCTGACCGTGACTTCCCTTGCGTTACCCTTTCCTTGCCTTGCCGTGCATTGCCTAGACGTGCGTTGTTGTGCATTAGCCTTGCCTTGCCTCACCGTGCCTTGCCTTGCGTTACCCTTTCCTTGCCTTGCCGTGCATTGCCTACCTTGCGTTGTCGTGCCTTACCCTTGTTTCCCCTTGCCGTGCCGTGCCTTTTGTTACACTTGCCTTGCCTTGCTTTGCCTTGCCTTCCTTTCCTTCTGTTACTCTTTCCTTGCCTTCCGTGCATTGCCTAGCCGTGCGTTGTCGTGCATTACCCTTGCCTTGCCTCACCGTGCCTTGCCTTGCGTTACCCTTTCCTTGCCTTGCCGTGCATTGCCTAGCCTTGCGTTGTCGTGCCTTAGCCTTGTTTCCCCTTTCCGTGCCGTTCCTTCCGTTACTCTTTCCTTGCCTTGCCGTGCATTGCCTAGCCTTCCGTTGTCGTGCATTAGCCTTGCATTTCCTGACCGTGCCTTGCCTTGCGTTACCCTTTCCTTGCCTTGCCGTGCATTGCCTAGCTTGCGTTGTCGTGCCTTAGCCTTGTTTCCCCTTGCCGTGCCGTTCCTTCCCTTACCCTTAACTTGCCTTGCTTTCCCTTGCCTTCCTTGCCTTCCGTTACTCTTTGCTTACCTTCCGTGCATTGCCTAGCCTTGCGTTGTCGTGCCTTAGCCTTGCCTCGCCTGACAGAGCCTTGCCTTGCGTTACCCTTTCCTTGCCTGGCCGTGCATTGCCTAGCCGTGCGTTGCCGTGCCTTAGCCTTGTTTCCCCTTGCCGTGCCGTTCCTTCCGTTACCCTTGCCTTGCCTTGCCTTCCCTTGCCTTCCTTGCCTTCCGTTACTCTTTGCTTGCCTTCCCTGCATTGCCTAGACTTGCGTTGTCGTGCCTTAGCCTTGCCTCGCCTGACCGTGACTTCCCTTGCGTTATCCTTTTCTTGCCTTGCCGTGCATTGCCTAGACGTGCGTTGCTGTGCATTAGCCTTGCCTTGCCTAACCGTGCCTTGCTTTGCGTTACCCTTTCCTCACCTTGCCGTGCATTGCCTAGCTTGCGTTGTCGTGCCTTAACCTTGTTTCCCCTTGCCGTGCCGTTCCTTCCCTTAATCTTAACTTGCCTTGCTTTCCGTTGCCTTCCTTGCCTTCCGTTACTCTTTGCTTACCTTCCGTGCATGGCCTAGCCTTGCGTTGTCGTGCCTTAGCCTTGCCTCGCCTGACCGTGCTTTCCCTTGCGTTACCCTTTCCTTCACTTGGGGTGCTTTGTCTAGCCGTGCGTTGTCGTGCATTACCCTTGCCTTGCCTCACCGTGCCTTGCCTTGCGTTACCCTTTCCTTGCTTTGCCGTGCTTTGCCTAGCCTTGCGTTGTCGTGCCTTAGCCTTGTTTCCCCTTTCCGTGTCGTTCCTTCCGTTACTCTTTCCTTGCCTTGCCGTGCATTGCCTAGCCTTCCGTTGTCGTGCATTAGCCTTGCATTTCCTGACCGTGCCTTGCCTTGCGTTACCCTTTCCTTGCCTTGCCGTGCATTGCCTAGCTTGCGTTGTCGTGCCTTAGCCTTGTTTCCCCTTGCCGTGCCGTTCCTTCCCTTACCCTTAACTTGCCTTGCTTTCCCTTGCCTTCCTTGCTTTCCGTTACACTTTGCTTACCTTCCTTGCATTACCTAGCCTTGCATTGTCGGGCCTTAGCCTTGCCTCGCCTGACAGAGCCTTGCCTTGCGTTACCCTTTCCTTGAATGGCTGTGCATTGCCTAGCCGTGCGTTGCCGTGCCTTAGCCTTGTTTCCCCTTGCCGTGCCGTTCCTTCCGTTACCCTTGCCTTGCCTTGCTTTCCCTTGCCTTCCTTGCCTTCCGTTACTCTTTGCTTGCCTTCCCTGCATTGCCTAGCCTTGCGTTGTCGTGCATTAGCCTTGCCTTGCCTCACAGTGCCTTGCCTTGCGTTACCCTTTCCTTCCTTGCCTCACCGTGCCTTGCCTTGCGTTACCCTTTCCTTGCCTTGTCGTGCATAGCCTAGCTTGCGTTGTCGTGCCTTAGCCTTGTTTCCCCTTGCCGTGCCGTTCCTTCCCTTACTCTTAACTTGCCTTGCTTTCCCTTGCCTTCCTTGACTTCCGTTACTCTTTGCTTACCTTCCGTGCATTGCCTAGCCTTGCGTTGTCGTGCCTTAGCCTTGCCTCGCCTGACCGTGCCTTGCCTTGCGTTCCCCTCTCCTTCACTTGCCGTGCTTTGCCTAGACGTGCGTTGTTGTGCATTGGCCTATCCTTGCCTCACCGTGCCTTGCCTTGCGTTACCCTTTCCTTTCCTTGCCGTGCATTGCCTACCTGGCGTTGTCGTGCCTTACCCTTGTTTCCCCTTGCCGTGCCGTGCCTTTTGTTACACTTGCCTTGCCTTGCTTTGCCTTGCCTTTCTTTCATTCCGTTACTCTTTCCTTGCCTAGCCGTGCACTGCCTAGCCTTGCGTTGTCGTGCCTTAGCCTTGCCTCGCCTGACCGTGACTTCCCTTGCGTTAGCCTTTCCTTGCCTTGCCGTGCATTGCCTAGACGTGCGTTGTTGTGTATTAGCCTTGCCTCGCCTGACAGTGCCTTGCCTTGCGTTACCCTTTCCTTGCCTTGCCGTGCATTGCCTAGCTTGCGTTGTCGTTCCTTAGCCTTGTTTCCCCTTGGCGTGCCGTTCCTTCCCTTACCCTTAACTTGCCTTGCTTTCCCTTGCCTTCCTTGCCTTCCGTTACTCTTTGCTTACCTTCCGTGCATTGCCTCGCCTTGCGTTGTAGTGCCTTAGCCTTGCCTCGCCTGACAGTGCCTTGCCTTGTGTTACCCTTTCCTTGCCTTGCCGTGCATTGCCTAGACGTGCGTTGTTCTGCATTAGCCTTGCCTTGCCTGACCGTGCCTTGCCTTGCGTTATCCTTTCCTTGCCTTGCCGTGCATTCCCTAGCTTGCGTTGACGAGCCTTAGCCTTGTTTCCCCTTGCCGTGCCGTGCCTTTTGTTACACTTGCCTTGCCTTGCTTTGCCTTGCCTTCCTTTCCTTCCGTTACTCTTTCCTTGCCTAGCCGTGCACTGCCTAGCCTTGCGTTGTCGTGCATTAGCCTTGCCTCGCCTGATCGTGCCTTGCCATGCGTTACCCTTTCCTTGCCTTGCCGTGCATTGCCTAGCTTGCGTTGTCGTTCCTTAGACTTGTTTCCCCTTGGCGTGCCGTTCCTTCCCTTACCCTTAACTTGCCTTGCTTTCCCTTGCCTTCCTTGCCTTCCGTTACCCTTTGCTTACCTTCCGTGCATTGCCTAGCCTTGCTTTGTCGTGCCTTAGCCTTGCCTCGCCGGACAGACAATTGCCTTGCGTGACCGTTTCCTTGCCTGGCCGTGCATTGCCTAGCCGTGCGTTGCCGTGCCTTAGCCTTGTTTCCCCTTGCCGTGCCGTTCCTTCCGTTACCCTTGCCTTGCCTTGCTTTCCCTTGCCTTCCTTGCCTTCCGTTACTCTTTGCTTGCCTTCCCTGCATTGCCTAGACTTCCGTTGTCGTGCCTTAGCGTTGCCTTGCCTGACCGTGACTTCCCTTGCGTTATCCTTTCCTTGCCTTGCCGTGCATTGCCTTGACGTGCGTTGATGTGCATTAGCCTTGCCTTGCCTAACCGTGCCTTCCCTTGCGTTACCCTTTCCTTACCTTGCCGTGCTTTGCCTAGCTTGCGTTGTCGTGCCTTAGCCTTGTTTCCCCTTGCCGTGCCGTTCCTTCCCTTACTTCTACTTGCCTTGCTTTCCCTTGATTTCCTTGCCTTCCGTTACTCTTTGCTTGCCTTCCCTGCATTGCCTAGCCTTGCGTTGTCGTGCCTTAGCCTTAGCTCGCCTGACCGTGACTTCCCTTGCGTTACCCTTTCCTTGCCTTGCCGTGCATTGCCTAGACTTGCGTTGTCGTGCATTAGCCTTGCCTTGCCTCACCGTGCCTTGCCTTGCGTTACCCTTTCCTTGCCTTGCCGTGCATTGCCTACCTTGCGTTGTCGTGCCTTACCCTTGTTTCCCCTTGCCGTGCCGTTCCTTCCGTTATTCTTGCCTTGCCTTGCTTTGCCTTGCCTTCCTTGCCTTCCGTTACCCTTTGCTTGCCTTCCGTGCATTGCCTAGCCGTGCGTTGTCGTGCCTTAGCCTTGCCTCGCCTGACCGTGCCTTTCCTTCCGTTACTCTTTCCTTGCCTAGCCGTGCACTGCCTAGCCGTGCGTTGTCGTGCCTTAGCCTTGTTTCACCTTGCCGTAGCCTTGCTTGCGTTGCCTTGCTTTGCCTTGCCTTCCTTGCCTTCCGTTACTCTTTGCTTGCCTTCCGTGCATTGCGTAGCCTTGCGTTGTCGTGCCGTAGCCTTTTTCTGACCTTGCCATAGCCTTGCTTGCGTTACCTTGCTTTGCCTTGCATTCCTTGCCTTGCGTTACCCTTTCCTTGCCTTGCCGTGCATTGCCTAGCTTGCGTTGTCGTGCCTTAGCCTTGCCTCGCCTGACCGTGCCTTGCCTTGCGTTACCCTTTCCTTGCCTTGCCGTGCATTGCCTTGCCTTCCGTTGTCGTGCATTAGCCTTGCATTTCCTGACCGTGCCTTGCCTTGCGTTACCCTTTCCTTGCCTTGCCGTGCATTGCCTAGCTTGCGTTGTCGTGCCTTACCCTTGTTTCCCCTTGCCGTGCCGTGCCTTTTGTTTCACTTGCCTTGCATTGCTTTGCCTTGCCTTCCTTTCCTTCTGTTACTCTTTCCTTGCCTAGCCGTGCACTGCCAAGCCTTGCGTTGTCGTGCATTATCCTTGCCTCGACTGACCGTGCCTTGCCTTGCGTTAACCTTTCCTTGCCTTACCGTGCATTGCCTAGCTTGCGTTGTGGACCCTTAGCCTTGTTTCCCCTTGCCGTGCCGTGCCTTTTGTTACACTTGCCTTGCCTTGCTTTGCCTTGCCTTTCTTTCATTCCGTTACTCTTTCCTTGCCTAGCCGTGCACTGCCTAGCCTTGCGTTGTCGTGCCTTAGCCTTGCCTCGCCTGACCGTGACTTCCCTTGCGTTAGCCTTTCCTTGCCTTGCCGTGCATTGCCTAGACGTGCGTTGTTGTGCATTAGCCTTGCCTTGCCTCACCGTGCCTTGCCTTGCGTTACCCTTTCCTTGCCTTGCCGTGCATTGCCTAGCCTTGCGTTGTCGTGCCTTACCCTTGTTTCCCCTTGTCGTGCCGTTCCTTCCGTTACTCTTGCCTTGCCTTGCTTTCCCTTGCATTCCTTGCCTTCCGTTACTCTTTCCTTGCCTTGCCGTGCATTGCCCAGGCTTGCGTGGTCGTGCCTTAGCCTTGCCTCGCCTGACAGTGCCTTGCCTTGCGTGACCCTTTCCTTGCCTGTCCGTGCATTGCCTGGCCGTGCGTTGCCGTGCCTTAGCCTTGTTTCCCGTTGCCGAGCCTTTCCTTTCGTTAACCTTGCCTTGCCTTGCTTTCCCTTGCCTTCCTTGCCTTCCGTTACTCTTTGCTTGCCTTCCGTGCATTGCCTAGCCTTGCGTTGTCGTGCCTCAGCCTTTTTTCACCTTGCCATAGCCTTGCTTGCGTTGCCTTGCTTTGCCTTGCCTTCCTTGCTTTCCGTTACACTTTGCTTGCCTTCCTTGCTTTGCCTAGCCTTGCGTTGTCGTGCCTTAGCCTTGTTTTGCCTTTCCGTGCCGTTCCTTCCGTTACTCTTTCCTTGCCTTGCCGTGCATTGCCTAGCCTTCCGTTGTCGTGCATTAGCCTTGCATTTCCTGACCTTCCCTTGCCTTGCGTTACCCTTTCCTTGCCTTGCCGTGCATTGCCTAGCTTGCGTTGTCGTGCCTTAGCCTTGTTTCCCCTTGCCGTGCCGTTCCTTCACTTACCCTTAACTTGCCTTGCTTTCCCTTGCCTTCCTTGCTTTCCGTTACTCTTTGCTTACCTTCCTTGCATTACCTAGCCTTGCGTTGTCGGGCCTTAGACTTCCCTCGCCTGACAGAGCCTTGCCTTGCGTTACCCTTTCCTTGAATGGCCGTGCATTGCCTAGCCGTGCGTTGCCGTGCCTTAGCCTTGTTTCCCCTTGCCGTGCCGTTCCTTCCGTTACCCTTGCCTTGCCTTGCTTTCCCTTGCCTTCCTTGCTTTCCGTTACACTTTGCTTGCCTTCCCTGCATTGCCTAGACTTGCGTTGTCGTGCCTTAGCCTTGCCTCGCCTGACCGTGACTTCCCTTGCGTTACCCTTTCCTTGCCTTGCCGTGCATTGCCTAGACGTGCGTTGTTGTGCATTAGCCTTGCCTTGCCTCACCGTGCCTTGCCCTGCGTTACCCTTTCCTTGCCTTGCCGTGCATTGCCTACCTTGCGTTGTCGTGCCTTCCCCTTGTTTCCCCTTGCCGTGCCGTGCCTTTTGTTACACTTGCCTTGCCTTGCTTTGCCTTGCCTTCCTTTCCTTCTGTTACTCTTTCCTTGCCTTCCGTGCATTGCCTAGCCGTGCGTTGTCGTGCATTAGCCTTGCCTTGCCTCACCGTGCCTTGCCTTCCGTTACCCTTTCCTTGCTTTGCCGTGCATTGCCTAGCCGTGCGTTGTCGTGCCTTAGCCTTGTTTCACCTTGCTGTAGCCTTGCTTGCGTTGCCTTGCTTTGCCTTGCCTTCCTTGCTTTCCGTTACACTTTGCTTGCCTTCCGTGCATTGCGTAGCCTTGCGTTGTCGTGCCGTAGCCTTCTTTGACCTTGCCATAGCCTTGCTTGCGTTACCTTGCTTTGCCTTGCATTCCTTGCCTTCCGTTACTCTTTGCTTGCCTTCCGTGCATTGCCTAGCCTTGCGTTTTCGTGCCTTAGCCTTGCCTCGCCTGACCGTGCCTTGCATTCCGTTACCCTTTCCTTGCATTGCCGTGCGTTGCCTTGCCTTCCGTTGTCGTGCATTAGCCTTGCATTTCCTGACCGTGCCTTGCCTTGCGTTACCCTTTCCTTGCCTTGCCGTGCATTGCCTAGCTTGCGTTGTCGTGCCTTACCCTTGTTTCCCCTTGCCGTGCCGTGCCTTTTGTTTCACTTGCCTTGCATTGCTTTGCCTTGCCTTCCTTTCCTTCTGTTACTCTTTCCTTGCCTAGCCGTGCACTGCCAAGCCTTGCGTTGTCGTGCATTATCCTTGCCTCGACTGACCGTGCCTTGCCTTGCGTTAACCTTTCCTTGCCTTACCGTGCATTGCCTAGCTTGCGTTGTGGACCCTTAGCCTTGTTTCCCCTTGCCGTGCCGTGCCTTTTGTTACACTTGCCTTGCCTTGCTTTGCCTTGCCTTTCTTTCATTCCGTTACTCTTTCCTTGCCTTGCCGTGCATTGCCTAGCCTTGCGTTGTCGTGCCTTAGCCTTGCCTTGCCTTGCCGTGCCTTCCCTTTCGTTAGCCTTTCCTTGCCTTGCCGTGCATTGCCTAGACGTGCGTTGTTGTGCATTAGCCTTGCCTTGCCTCACCGTGCCTTGCCTTGCGTTACCCTTTCCTTGCCTTGCCGTGCATTGCCTAGCCTTGCGTTGTCGTGCCTTACCCTTGTTTCCCCTTGTCGTGCCGTTCCTTCCGTTACTCTTGCCTTGCCTTGCTTTCCCTTGCATTCCTTGCCTTCCGTTACTCTTTCCTTGCCTTGCCGTGCATTGCCCAGGCTTGCGTGGTCGTGCCTTAGCCTTGCCTCGCCTGACAGTGCCTTGCCTTGCGTGACCCTTTCCTTGCCTGTCCGTGCATTGCCTAGCCGTGCGTTGCCGTGCCTTAGCCTTGTTTCCCGTTGCCGAGCCTTTCCTTCCGTTAACCTTGCCTTGCCTTGCTTTCCCTTGCCTTCCTTGCCTTCCGTTACTCTTTGCTTGCCTTCCGTGCATTGCCTAGCCTTGCGTTGTCGTGCCTCAGCCTTTTTTCACCTTGCCATAGCCTTGCTTGCGTTGCCTTGCTTTGCCTTGCCTTCCTTGCTTTCCGTTACACTTTGCTTGCCTTCCGTGCTTTGCCTAGCCTTGCGTTGTCGTGCCTTAGCCTTGTTTCCCCTTTCCGTGCCGTTCCTTCCGTTACTCTTTCCTTGCCTTGCCGTGCATTGCCTAGCCTTCCATTGTCGTGCATTAGACTTGCATTTCCTGACCGTCCCTTGCCTTGCGTTACCCTTTCCTTGCCTTGCCGTGCATTGCCTAGCTTGCGTTGTCGTGCCTTAGCCTTGTTTCCCCTTGCCGTGCCGTTCCTTCCCTTACCCTTAACTTGCCTTGCTTTCCCTTGCTTTCCTTGCCTTCCGTTACTCTTTGCTTACCTTCCGTGCATTGCCTAGCCTTGCGTTGTCGTGCCTTAGCCTTGCCTCGCCTGACAGTGCCTTGCCTTGCGTTACCCTTTCCTTGCCTTGCCGTGCATTGCCTAGCCGTGCGTTGTCGTGCATTAGCCTTGTTTCCCCTTGCCGTGCCGTTCCTTCCGTTACCCTTGCCTTGCCTTGCTTTCCCTTGCCTTCCTTGCCTTCCGTTACTCTTTGCTTGCCTTCCGTGCATTGCCTAGCCTTGCGTTGTCGTGCCTTAGCCTTGCCTCGCCTGACCGTGCCTTGCCTTGCGTTAGCCTTTCCTTGCCTTGCCGTGCATTGCCTAGCCGTGCGTTGTCGTGCATTAGCCTTGCCTTGCCTCACCGTGCCTTGCCTTGCGTTACCCTTTCCTTGCCTTGCCGTGCATTGCCTAGCCTTGCGTTGTCGTGCCTTCCCCTTGTTTCCCCTTGCCGTGCCGTGCCTTTTGTTACACTTACCTTGCCTTGCTTTGCCTTGCCTTCCTTTCCTTCTGTTACACTTTCCTTGCCTTGCCGTGCATTGCCTAGCCTTGCGTTGTCGTGCATTAGCCTTGCCTTGCCTCACCGTGCCTTGCCTTGCGTTACCCTTTCCTTGCCTTGCCGTGCATTGCCTAGCCGTGCGTTGTCGTGCCTTAGCCTTGTTTCACCTTGCCGTAGCCTTGCTTGCGTTGCCTTGCTTTGCCTTGCCTTCCTTGCCTTCCGTTACCCTTTGCTTGCCTTCCGTGCATTGCCTAGCCTTGCGTTGTCGTGCCTTAGCCTTTTTTCACCTTGCCATAGTCTTGCTTGCGTTGCCTTGCTTTGCCTTGCATTCCTTGCCTTCCGTTACTCTTTGCTTGCCTTCCGTGCATTGCCTAGCCTTGCGTTGTCGTGCCTTAGCCTTGCCTCGACTGACCGTGCCTTGCCTTGCGTTAACCTTTCCTTGCCTTACCGTGCATTGCCTAGCTTGCGTTGTGGACCCTTAGCCTTGTTTCCCCTTGCCGTGCCGTGCCTTTTGTTACACTTGCCTTGCCTTGCTTTGCCTTGCCTTTCTTTCATTCCGTTGCTCTTTCCTTGCCTAGCCGTGCACTGCCTAGCCTTGCGTTGTCGTGCCTTAGCCTTGCCTCGCCTGACCGTGACTTCCCTTGCGTTAGCCTTTCCTTGCCTTGCCGTGCATTGCCTAGCCGTGCGTTGTTGTGCATTAGCCTTGCCTTGCCTCACCGTGCCTTGCCTTGCGTTACCCTTTCCTTGCCTTGCCGTGCATTGCCTAGCCTTGCGTTGTCGTGCCTTAGCCTTGTTTCCCCTTGCCGTGCCGTTCCTTCCGTTACTCTTGCCTTGTCTTGCTTTCCCTTGCATTCCTTGCCTTCCGTTACTCTTTCCTTGCCTTGCCGTGCATTGCCTAGCCGTGCGTTGTCGTGCATTAGCCTTGCCTCGCCTGACAGTGCCTTGCCTTCCGTGACCCTTTCCTTGCCTGTCCGTGCATTGCCTAGCCGTGCGTTGCCGTGCCTTAGCCTTGTTTCCCGGTGCCGAGACTTTCCTTCCGTTAACCTTGCCTTGCCTTGCTTTCCCTTGCCTTCCTTGCCTTCCGTTACTCTTTGCTTGCCTTCCGTGCATTGCCTAGCCTTGCGTTGTCGTGCCTCAGCCTTTTTTCACCTTGCCATAGCCTTGCTTGCGTTGCCTTGCTTTGCCTTGCCTTCCTTGCTTTCCGTTACACTTTGCTTGCCTTCCGTGCATTGCGTAGCCTTGCGTTGTCGTGCCGTAGCCTTCTTTGACCTTGCCATAGCCTTCCTTGCGTTACATTGCTTTGCCTTTCATTCCTTGCCTTCCGTTACTCTTTGCTTGCCTTCCGTGCATTGCCTAGCCTTGCGTTTTCGTGCCTTAGCCTTGCCTCGCCTGACCGTGCCTTGCCTTGCGTTACCCTTTCCTTGCCTTGCCGTGCATTGCCTAGACGTGCGTTGTTCTGCATTAGCCTTGCCTTGCCTCACCGTGCCTTGCCTTGCGTTACCCTTTCCTTGCCTTGCCGTGCATTGCCTAGCTTGCGTTGTCGTGCCTTAGCCTTGTTTCCCCTTGCCGTGCCGTTCCTTCCCTTACTCTTAACTTGCCTTGCTTTCCCTTGCCTTCCTTGCCTTCCGTTACTCTTTGCTTACCTTCCGTGCATTGCCTAGCCTTGCGTTGTCGTGCCTTAGCCTTGCCTCGCCTGACCGTGCCTTGCCTTGCCTTACCCTTTCCTTGCCTTGCCGTGCATTGCCTCCCTTGCGTTGTCGTGCCTTAGCCTTGTTTCCGCTTGCCGTGCCGTTCCTTCCCTTACCCTTAACTAGCCTTGCTTTCCCTTGCCTTCCTTGCCTTCCGTTACTCTTTGCTTACCTTCCGTGCATTGCCTCGCCTTGCGTTGTCGTGCCTTAGCCTTGCCTCGCCTGACCGTGCCTTGCCTTGCGTTACCCTCTCCTTCCCTTGCCGTGCATTGCCTAGCCGTGCCTTGTCGTGCATTAGCCTTCCTTGCCTCACCATGCCTTGCCTTGCGTTACCCTTTCCTTCCCTTGCCGTGCATTGCCTAGCTTGCTTTGTCGAGCCTTAGCCTTGTTTCCCCTTGCCGTGCCGTGCCTTTTGTTACCCTTGCCTTGCCTTGCTTTGCCTTGCCTTCCTTTCCTTCCGTTACTCTTTCCTTGCCTGGCCGTGCATTGCCTAGCCGTGCGTTGCCGTGCCTTAGCCTTGTTACCCCTTGCCGTGCCGTTCCTTCCTTTACCCTTCCCTTGCCTTGCTTTCCCTTGCCTTCATTGTCTTCCGTTACTCTTTGCTTACCTTCCTTGCATTGCCTAGCCTTGCGTTGTCGTGCCTTAGCCTTGCCTCGCCTGACAGAGCCTTGCCTTGCGTTACCCTTTCCTTGCCTGGCCGTGCATTGCCTAGCCGTGCGTTGCCGTGCCTTAGCCTTGTTTCCCCTTGCCGTGCCGTTCCTTCCGTTACCCTTGCCTTGCCTTGCTTTCCCTTGCCTTCCGTTACTCTTTGCTTGCCTTCCCTGCATTGCCTAGCCTTGCGTTGTCGTGCCTTAGCCTTGCCTCGCCTGACCGTGACTTCCCTTGCGTTACCCTTTCCTTGCCTTGCCGTGCATTGCCTAGACGTGCGTTGTTGTGCATTAGCCTTGCCTTGCCTCACCGTGCCTTGCCTTGCGTTACCCTTTCCTTGCCTTGACGTGCATTGCCTACCTTGCGTTGTCGAGCCTTCCCCTTGTTTCCCCTTGCTTTGCCGTGCCTTTTGTTACACTTGCCTTGCCTTGCTTTGCCTTGCCTTCCTTTCCTTCTGTTACTCTTTCCTTGCCTAGCCGTGCACTGCCTAGCCATGCGTTGTCGTGCATTAGCCTTGCCTCGACTGACCGTGTCTTGCCTTGCGTTACCCTTTCCTTGCCTTGCCGTGCATTGCCTAGCTGGGGTTGTCGTGCCTTAGCCTTGTTTCCCCTTGGCGTGCCGTTCCTTCCCTTACCCTTAACTTGACTTGCTTTCCCTTGCCTTCCTTGCCTTCCGTTACTCTTTGCTTACCTTCCGTGCATTGCCTAGCCTTGCTTTGTCGTGCCTTAGCCTTGCCTCGCCTGACAGAGCCTTGCCTTGCGTTACCCTTTCCTTGCCTGGCCGTGCATTGCCTAGCCGTGCGTTGCCGTGCCTTAGCCTTGTTTCCCCTTGCCGTGCCGTTCCTTCCGTTACCCTTGCCTTGCCTTGCCTTCCCTTGCCTTCCTTGCCTTCCGTTACTCTTTGCTTGCCTTCCCTGCATTGCCTAGACTTGCGTTGTCGTGCCTTAGCCTTGCCTCGCCTGACCGTGACTTCCCTTGCGTTGTCCTTTCCTTACCTTGCCGTGCATTGCCTAGACGTGCGTTGCTGTGCATTAGCCTTGCCTTGCCTAACCGTGCCTTGCCTTGCGTTACCCTTTCCTTACCTTGCCGTGCATTGCCTAGCTTGCGTTGTCGTGCCTTAGCCTTGCTTCCCCTTGCCGTGCCGTTCCTTCCCTTACTCTTAACTTGCCTTGCTTTCCCTTGCCTTCCTTGCCTTCCGTTACTCTTTGCTTACCTTCCTTGCATGGCCTAGCCTTGCGTTGTCGTGCCTTAGCCTTGCCTCGCCTGACCGTGCTTTCCCTTGCGTTACCCTTTCCTTCACTTGGGGTGCTTTGTCTAGCCGTGCGTTGTCGTGCATTACCCTTGCCTTGCCTCACCGTGCCTTGCCTTGCGTTACCCTTTCCTTGCTTTGCCGTGCTTTGCCTAGCCTTGCGTTTTCGTGCCTTAGCCTTGTTTCCCCTTTCCGTGTCGTTCCTTCCGTTACTCTTTCCTTGCCTTGCCGTGCATTGCCTAGCCTTCCGTTGTCGTGCATTAGCCTTGCATTTCCTGACCGTGCCTTGCCTTGCGTTACCCTTTCCTTGCCTTGCCGTGCATTGCCTAGCTTGCGTTGTCGTGCCTTAGCCTTGTTTCCCCTTGGCGTGCCGTTCCTTCCCTTACCCTTAACTTGCCTTGCTTTCCCTTGCCTTCCTTGCCTTCCGTTACTCTTTGCTTACCTTCCGTGCATTGCCTAGCCTTGCTTTGTCGTGCCTTAGCCTTGCCTCGCCTGACAGAGCCTTGCCTTGCGTTACCCTTTCCTTGCCTGGCCGTGCATTGCCTAGCCGTGCGTTGCCGTGCCTTAGCCTTGTTTCCCCTTGCCGTGCCGTTCCTTCCGTTACCCTTGCCTTGCCTTGCCTTCCCTTGCCTTCCTTGCCTTCCGTTACTCTTTGCTTGCCTTCCCTGCATTGCCTAGACTTGCGTTGTCGTGCCTTAGCCTTGCCTCGCCTGACCGTGACTTCCCTTGCGTTATCCTTTTCTTGCCTTGCCGTGCATTGCCTAGACGTGCGTTGCTGTGCATTAGCCTTGCCTTGCCTAACCGTGCCTTGCTTTGCGTTACCCTTTCCTCACCTTGCCGTGCATTGCCTAGCTTGCGTTGTCGTGCCTTAACCTTGTTTCCCCTTGCCGTGCCGTTCCTTCCCTTAATCTTAACTTGCCTTGCTTTCCGTTGCCTTCCTTGCCTTCCGTTACTCTTTGCTTACCTTCCGTGCATGGCCTAGCCTTGCGTTGTCGTGCCTTAGCCTTGCCTCGCCTGACCGTGCTTTCCCTTGCGTTACCCTTTCCTTCACTTGGGGTGCTTTGTCTAGCCGTGCGTTGTCGTGCATTACCCTTGCCTTGCCTCACCGTGCCTTGCCTTGCGTTACCCTTTCCTTGCTTTGCCGTGCTTTGCCTAGCCTTGCGTTGTCGTGCCTTAGCCTTGTTTCCCCTGTCCGTGTCGTTCCTTCCGTTACTCTTTCCTTGCCTTGCCGTGCATTGCCTAGCCTTCCGTTGTCGTGCATTAGCCTTGCATTTCCTGACCGTGCCTTGCCTTGCGTTACCCTTTCCTTGCCTTGCCGTGCATTGCCTAGCTTGCGTTGTCGTGCCTTAGCCTTGTTTCCCCTTGCCGTGCCGTTCCTTCCCTTACCCTTAACTTGCCTTGCTTTCCCTTGCCTTCCTTGCTTTCCGTTACTCTTTGCTTACCTTCCTTGCATTACCTAGCCTTGCATTGTCGGGCCTTAGCCTTGCCTCGCCTGACAGAGCCTTGCCTTGCGTTACCCTTTCCTTGAATGGCTGTGCATTGCCTAGCCGTGCGTTGCCGTGCCTTAGCCTTGTTTCCCCTTGCCGTGCCGTTCCTTCCGTTACCCTTGCCTTGCCTTGCTTTCCCTTGCCTTCCTTGCCTTCCGTTACTCTTTGCTTGCCTTCCCTGCATTGCCTAGCCTTGCGTTGTCGTGCCGTAGCCTTGCCTCGCCTGACCGTGCCTTGCCTTGCGTTCCCCTCTCCTTCACTTGCCGTGCTTTGCCTAGACGTGCGTTGTTGTGCATTGGCCTATCCTTGCCTCACCGTGCCTTGCCTTGCGTTACCCTTTCCTTGCCTTGTCGTGCATAGCCTAGCTTGCGTTGTCGTGCCTTAGCCTTGTTTCCCCTTGCCGTGCCGTTCCTTCCCTTACTCTTAACTTGCCTTGCTTTCCCTTGCCTTCCTTGACTTCCGTTACTCTTTGCTTACCTTCCGTGCATTGCCTAGCCTTGCGTTGTCGTGCCTTAGCCTTGCCTCGCCTGACCGTGCCTTGCCTTGCGTTCCCCTCTCCTTCCCTTGCCGTGCTTTGCCTAGACGTGCGTTGTTGTGCATTGGCCTATCCTTGCCTCACCGTGCCTTGCCTTGCGTTACCCTTTCCTTGCCTTGCCGTGCATTGCCTACCTGGCGTTGTCGTGCCTTACCCTTGTTTCCCCTTGCCGTGCCGTGCCTTTTGTTACACTTGCCTTGCCTTGCTTTGCCTTGCCTTTCTTTCATTCCGTTACTCTTTCCTTGCCTAGGCGTGCACTGCCTAGCCTTGCGTTGTCGTGCCTTAGCCTTGCCTCGCCTGACCGTGACTTCCCTTGCGTTAGCCTTTCCTTGCCTTGCCGTGCATTGCCTAGACGTGCGTTGTTGTGTATTAGCCTTGCCTCGCCTGACAGTGCCTTGCCTTGCGTTACCCTTTCCTTGCCTTGCCGTGCATTGCCTAGCTTGCGTTGTCGTGCCTTAGCCTTGTTTCCCCTTGGCGTGCCGTTCCTTCCCTTACCCTTAACTTGCCTTGCTTTCCCTTGCCTTCCTTGCCTTCCGTTACTCTTTGCTTACCTTCCGTGCATTGCCTCGCCTTGCGTTGTCGTGCCTTAGCCTTGCCTCGCCTGACCGTGCCTTGCCTTGCGTTACCCTTTCCTTGCCTTGCCGTGCATTGCCTAGACGTGCCTTGCCTTGCCTGACCGTGCCTTGCCTTGCGTTATCCTTTCCTTGCCTTGCCGTGCATTGCCTAGCTTGCGTTGTCGTGCCTTAGCCTTGTTTCCCCTTGCCGTGCCGTGCCTTTTGTTACACTTGCCTTGCCTTGCTTTGCCTTGCCTTCCTTTCCTTCCGTTACTCTTTCCTTGCCTAGCCGTGCACTGCGTAGCCTTGCGTTGTCGTGCATTAGCCTTGCCTCGCCTGATCGTGAATTGCCATGCGTTACCCTTTCCTTGCCTTGCCGTGCATTGCCTAGCTTGCGTTGTCGTGCCTTAGCCTTGTTTCCCCTTGCCGTGCCGTTCCTTCCGTTACCCTTGCCTTGCCTTGCCTTCCCTTGCCTTCCTTGCCTTCCGTTACTCTTTGCTTGCCTTCCCTGCATTGCCTAGACTTCCGTTGTCGTGCCTTAGCGTTGCCTTGCCTGACCGTGACTTCCCTTGCGTTATCCTTTCCTTGCCTTGCCGTGCATTGCCTTGACGTGCGTTGATGTGCATTAGCCTTGCCTTGCCTAACCGTGCCTTCCCTTGCGTTACCCTTTCCTTGCCTTGCCGTGCATTGCCTAGCTTGCGTTGTCGTGCCTTAGCCTTGTTTCCCCTTGCCGTGCCGTTCCTTCCCTTACTCTTAACTTGCCTTGCTTTCCCTTGCCTTCCTTGCCTTCCGTTACTCTTTGCTTGCCTTCCCTGCATTGCCTAGCCTTGCGTTGTCGTGCCTTAGCCTTGCCTCGCCTGACCGTGACTTCCCTTGCGTTACCCTTTCCTTGCCTTGCCGTGCATTGCCTAGACGTGCGTTGCTGTGCATTAGCCTTGCCTTGCCTCACCGTGCCTTGCCTTGCGTTACCCTTTCCTTGCCTTGCCGTGCATTGCCTACCTTGCGTTGTCGTGCCTTCCCCTTGTTTCCCCTTGCCGTGCCGTTCCTTCCGTTATACTTGCCTTGCCTTGCTTTGCCTTGCCTTCCTTTCCTTCTGTTACTCTTTCCTTGCCTTCCGTGCATTGCCTAGCCGTGCGTTGTCGTGCATTAGCCTTGCCTTGCCTCACCGTGCCTTGCCTTCCGTTACCCTTTCCTTGCTTTGCCGTGCATTGCCTAGCCGTGCGTTGTCGTGCCTTAGCCTTGTTTCACCTTGCCGTAGCCTTGCTTGCGTTGCCTTGCTTTGCCTTGCCTTCCTTGCTTTCCGTTACACTTTGCTTGCCTTCCGTGCATTGCGTAGCCTTGCGTTGTCGTGCCGTAGCCTTTTTCTGACCTTGCCATAGCCTTGCTTGCGTTACCTTGCTTTGCCTTGCATTCCTTGCCTTCCGTTACTCTTTGCTTGCCTTCCGTGCATTGCCTAGCTTGCGTTGTCGTGCCTTAGCCTTGCCTCGCCTGACCGTGCCTTGCCTTGCGTTACCCTTTCCTTGCCTTGCCGTGCATTGCCTTGCCTTCCGTTGTCGTGCATTAGCCTTGCATTTCCTGACCGTGCCTTGCCTTGCGTTACCCTTTCCTTGCCTTGCCGTGCATTGCCTAGCTTGCGTTGTCGTGCCTTACCCTTGTTTCCCCTTGCCGTGCCGTGCCTTTTGTTTCACTTGCCTTGCATTGCTTTGCCTTGCCTTCCTTTCCTTCTGTTACTCTTTCCTTGCCTAGCCGTGCACTGCCAAGCCTTGCGTTGTCGTGCATTATCCTTGCCTCGACTGACCGTGCCTTGCCTTGCGTTAACCTTTCCTTGCCTTACCGTGCATTGCCTAGCTTGCGTTGTGGACCCTTAGCCTTGTTTCCCCTTGCCGTGCCGTGCCTTTTGTTACACTTGCCTTGCCTTGCTTTGCCTTGCCTTTCTTTCATTCCGTTACTCTTTCCTTGCCTAGCCGTGCACTGCCTAGCCTTGCGTTGTCGTGCCTTAGCCTTGCCTCGCCTGACCGTGACTTCCCTTGCGTTAGCCTTTCCTTGCCTTGCCGTGCATTGCCTAGACGTGCGTTGTTGTGCATTAGCCTTGCCTTGCCTCACCGTGCCTTGCCTTGCGTTACCCTTTCCTTGCCTTGCCGTGCATTGCCTAGCCTTGCGTTGTCGTGCCTTACCCTTGTTTCCCCTTGTCGTGCCGTTCCTTCCGTTACTCTTGCCTTGCCTTGCTTTCCCTTGCATTCCTTGCCTTCCGTTACTCTTTCCTTGCCTTGCCGTGCATTGCCCAGGCTTGCGTGGTCGTGCCTTAGCCTTGCCTCGCCTGACAGTGCCTTGCCTTGCGTGACCCTTTCCTTGCCTGTCCGTGCATTGCCTGGCCGTGCGTTGCCGTGCCTTAGCCTTGTTTCCCGTTGCCGAGCCTTTCCTTTCGTTAACCTTGCCTTGCCTTGCTTTCCCTTGCCTTCCTTGCCTTCCGTTACTCTTTGCTTGCCTTCCGTGCATTGCCTAGCCTTGCGTTGTCGTGCCTCAGCCTTTTTTCACCTTGCCATAGCCTTGCTTGCGTTGCCTTGCTTTGCCTTGCCTTCCTTGCTTTCCGTTACACTTTGCTTGCCTTCCTTGCTTTGCCTAGCCTTGCGTTGTCGTGCCTTAGCCTTGCCTCCCCTTTCCGTGCCGTTCCTTCCGTTACTCTTTCCTTGCCTTGCCGTGCATTGCCTAGCCTTCCGTTGTCGTGCATTAGACTTGCATTTCCTGACCGTCCCTTGCCTTGCGTTACCCTTTCCTTGCCTTGCCGTGCATTGCCTAGCTTGCGTTGTCGTGCCTTAGCCTTGTTTCCCCTTGCCGTGCCGTTCCTTCCCTTACCCTTAACTTGCCTTGCTTTCCCTTGCCTTCCTTGCTTTCCGTTACTCTTTGCTTACCTTCCTTGCATTACCTAGCCTTGCGTTGTCGGGCCTTAGCCTTGCCTCGCCTGACAGAGCCTTGCCTTGCGTTACCCTTTCCTTGAATGGCCGTGCATTGCCTAGCCGTGCGTTGCCGTGCCTTAGCCTTGTTTCCCCTTGCCGTGCCGTTCCTTCCGTTACCCTTGCCTTGCCTTGCTTTCCCTTGCCTTCCTTGCCTTCCGTTACTCTTTGCTTGCCTTCCCTGCATTGCCTAGCCTTGCGTTGTCGTGCCTTAGCCTTGCCTCGCCTGACCGTGACTTCCCTTGCGTTACCCTTTCCTTGCCTTGCCGTGCATTGCCTAGACGTGCGTTGTTGTGCATTAGCCTTGCCTTGCCTCACCGTGCCTTGCCTTGCGTTACCCTTTCCTTGCCTTGCCGTGCATTGCCTACCTTGCGTTGTCGTGCCTTCCCCTTGTTTCCCCTTGCCGTGCCGTGCCTTTTGTTACACTTGCCTTGCCTTGCTTTGCCTTGCCTTCCTTGCCTTCCGTTACTCTTTTCTTGCCTTCCGTGCATTGCCTAGCCGTGCGTTGTCGTTCATTAGCCTTGCCTTGCCTCACCATGCCTTGCCTTCCGTTACCCTTTCCTTGCTTTGCCGTGCATTGCCTAGCCGTGCGTTGTCGTGCCTTAGCCTTGTTTCACCTTGCTGTAGCCTTGCTTGCGTTGCCTTGCTTTGCCTTGCCTTCCTTGCTTTCCGTTACACTTTGCTTGCCTTCCGTGCATTGCGTAGCCTTGCGTTGTCGTGCCGTAGCCTTCTTTGACCTTGCCATAGCCTTCCTTGCGTTACCTTGCTTTGCCTTGCATTCCTTGCCTTCCGTTACTCTTTGCTTGCCTTCCGTGCATTGCCTAGCCTTGCGTTTTCGTGCCTTAGCCTTGCCTCGCCTGACCGTGCCTTGCCTTGCGTTACCCTTTCCTTGCCTTACCGTGCATTGCCTAGCTTGCGTTGTCGAGCCTTAGCCTTGTTTCCCCTTGCCGTGCCGTGCCTTTTGTTACACTTGCCTTGCCTTGCTTTGCCTTGCCTTTCCTTTCCTTCCGTTGCTCTTTCCTTGCCTAGCCGTGCACTGCCTAGCCTTGCGTTGTCGTGCCTTAGCCTTGCCTCGCCTGACCGTGACTTCCCTTGCGTTAGCCTTTCCTTGCCTTGCCGTGCATTGCCTAGACGTGCGTTGTCGTGCCTTAGCCTTGCCTTGCCTTGCGTTACCCTTTCCTTGCCTTGCCGTGCATTGCCTAGCCTTGCGTTGTCGTGCCTTACCCTTGTTTCCCCTTGTCGTGCCGTTCCTTCCGTTACTCTTGCCTTGGCTTGCTTTCCCTTGCATTCCTTGCCTTCCGTTACTCTTTCCTTGCCTTGCCGTGCATTGCCCAGGCTTGCGTGGTCGTGCCTTAGCCTTGCCTTGCCTGACAGTGCCTTGCCTTGCGTTACCCTTTCCTTGCCTGTCCGTGCATTGCCTAGCCGTGCGTTGCCGTGCCTTAGCCTTGTTTCCCGGTGCCGAGACTTTCCTTCCGTTAACCTTGCCTTGCCTTGCTTTCCCTTGCCTTCCTTGCCTTCCGTTACTCTTTGCTTGCCTTCCGTGCATTGCCTAGCCTTGCGTTGTCGTGCCTTAGCCTTGTTTCACCTTGCCGTAGCCTTGCTTGCGTTGCCTTGCTTTGCCTTGCCTTCCTTGCTTTCCGTTACACTTTGCTTGCCTTCCGTGCATTGCGTAGCCTTGCGTTGTCGTGCCGTAGCCTTCTTTGACCTTGCCATAGCCTTCCTTGCGTTACCTTGCTTTGCCTTGCATTCCTTGCCTTCCGTTACTCTTTGCTTGCCTTCCGTGCATTGCCTAGCCTTGCGTTTTCGTGCCTTAGCCTTGCCTCGCCTGACCGTGCCTTGCCTTGCGTTACCCTTTCCTTGCCTTGCCGTGCATTGCCTAGCTTACGTTGTCGTGCCTTAGCCTTGTTTCCCCTTGCCGTGCCGTGCCTTTTGTTACACTTGCCTTGCCTTGCTTTGCCTTGCATTCCATTCCTTCCGTTACTCGTTCCTTGCCTAGCCGTGCACTGCCTATACTTGCGTTGTTGTGCATTAGCCTTGCCTTGCCTGACCGTGCCTTGCCTTGCGTTACCCTTTCCTTGCCTTGCCGTGCATTGCCTAGCATGCGTTGTCGTGCCTTAGCCTTGTTTCCGCTTGCCGTGCCGTTCCTTCCCTTACCCTTAACTAGCCTTGCTTTCCCTTGCCTTCCTTGCCTTCCGTTACTCTTTGCTTACCTTCCGTGCATTGCCTCGCCTTGCGTTGTCGTGCCTTAGCCTTGCCTCGCCTGACCGTGCCTTGCCTTGCGTTACCCTCTCCTTCCCTTGCCGTGCATTGCCTAGCCGTGCGTTGTCGTGCATTAGCCTTGCCTTGCCTCACCGTGCCTTGCCTTGCGTTACCCTTTCCTTGCCTTGCCGTGCATTGCCTAGCTTGCGTTGTCGTGCCTTAGCCTTGTTTCCCCTTGCCGTGCCGTTCCTTTTGTTACACTTGCCTTGCCTTGCTTTGCCTTGCCTTCCTTTCCTTCCGTTACTCTTTCCTTGCCTAGCCGTGCACTGCCTAGCCTTGCGTTGTCGTGCATTAGCCTTGCCTCGCCTGACCGTGCCTTGCCTTGCGTTACCCTTTCCTTGCCTTGCCGTGCATTGCCTAGCTTGCGTTGTCGTGCCTTAGCCTTGTTTCCCCTTACCGTGCCGTTCCTTCCGTTACCCTTGCCTTGCCTTGCTTTCCCTTGCCTTCCTTGCCTTCCGTTACTCTTTGCTTGCCTTCCGTGCATTGCCTAGCCTTGCGTTGTAGTGCCTTAGCCTTGCCTCGCCTGACAGTGCCTTGCCTTGCGTTACCCTTTCCTTGCCTTGCCGTGCATTGCCTAGCCGTGCGTTGTCGTGCCTTAGCCTTGTTTCCCCTTGCCGTGCCGTTCCTTCCGTTACCCTTGCCTTGCCTTGCTTTCCCTTGCCTTCCTTGCCTTCCGTTACTCTTTGCTTGCCTTCCCTGCATTGCCTAGCCTTGCGTTGTCGTGCCTTAGCCTTGCCTCGCCTGACCGTGCCTTGCCTTGCGTTACCCTTTCCTTGCCTTGCCGTGCATTGCCTAGACGTGCGTTGTTGTGCATTAGCCTTGCCTTGCCTCACCGTGCCTTCCCTTGCGTTACCCTTTCCTTGCCTTGCCGTGCATTGCCTAGCTTGCGTTGTCGTGCCTTACCCTTGTTTCCCCTTGCCGTGCCGTGCCTTTTGTTACACTTGCCTTGCCTTGCTTTGCCTTGCCTTCCTTTCCTTCTGTTACTCTTTCCTTGCCTAGCCGTGCACTGCCTAGCCTTGCGTTGTCGTGCATTAGCCTTGCCTCGACTGACCGTGCCTTGCCTTGCGTTACCCTTTCCTTGCCTTGCCGTGCATTGCCTAGCCTTGCGTTGTCGTGCCTTAGCCTTGTTTCCCCTTGCCGTGCCGTTCCTTCCATTACCCTTGCCTTGCCTTGCTTTCCCTTGCCTTCCTTGCCTTCCGTTACTCTTTTCTTGCCTTCCGTGCATTGCCTAGCCTTGCGTTTTCGTGCCTTAGCCTTGCCTTGCCTCACCGTGCCTTGCCTTGCCTTGCCGTGCATTGCCTAGCCTTGTGTTGTCGTGCCTTAGCCTTGTTTCCCCTTGCCGTGCCGTTCCTTCCGTTACCCTTGCCTTGCCTTGCTTTCCCTTGCCTTCCTTGCCTTCCGTTACTCTTTCCTTGCCTTGCCGTGCATTGCCTAGCCTTGCGTTGTCGTGCATTAGCCTTGCCTTGCCTCACCGTGCCTTGCCTTGCGTTACCCTTTCCTTGCCTTGCCGTGCATTGCCTAGCTTGCATTGTCGTGCCTTAGCCTTGTTTCCCCTTGCCGTGCCGTTCCTTCCCTTACCCTTAACTTGCCTTGCTTTCCCTTGCCTTCCTTGCCTTCCGTTACTCTTTGCTTACCTTCCGTGCATTGCCTAGCCTTGCGTTTTCGTGCCTTAGCCTTTCCTCGCCTGACCGTGCCTTGCCTTGCGTTCCCCTCTCCTTCACTTGCCGTGCTTTGCCTAGACGTTCGTTGTTGTGCATTACCCTATCCTTGCCTCACCGTGCCTTGCCTTGCGTTACCCTTTCCTTGCCTTGCCGTGCACTGCCTAGCCTTGCGTTGTCGTGCCTTAGCCTTGCCTCGCCTGACCGTGCCTTGCCTTGCGTTAGCCTTTCCTTGCCTTGCCGTGCATTGCCTAGCCGTGCGTTGTCGTGCATTAGCCTTGCCTTGCCTCACCGTGCCTTGCCTTGCGTTACCCTTTCCTTGCCTTGCCGTGCATTGCCTAGCCGTGCGTTGTCGTGCCTTAGCCTTGTTTCCCCTTGCCGTGCCGTTCCTTCCGTTACTCTTGCCTTGTCTTGCTTTCCCTTGCATTCCTTGCCTTCCGTTACTCTTTCCTTGCCTTGCCGTGCATTGCCTAGCCTTGCGTTGTCGTGCCTTAGCCTTGCCTCGCCTGACAGTGCCTTGCCTTCCGTGACCCTTTCCTTGCCTGTCCGTGCATTGCCTAGCCGTGCGTTGCCGTGCCTTAGCCTTGTTTCCCGGTGCCGAGACTTTCCTTCCGTTAACCTTGCCTTGCCTTGCTTTCCCTTGCCTTCCTTGCCTTCCGTTACTCTTTGCTTGCCTTCCGTGCATTGCCTAGCCTTGCGTTGTCGTGCCTCAGCCTTTTTTCACCTTGCCATAGCCTTGCTTGCGTTGCCTTGCTTTGCCTTGCCTTCCTTGCTTTCCGTTACACTTTGCTTGCCTTCCGTGCATTGCGTAGCCTTGCGTTGTCGTGCCGTAGCCTTCTTTGACCTTGCCATAGCCTTCCTTGCGTTACCTTGCTTTGCCTTTCATTCCTTGCCTTCCGTTACTCTTTGCTTGCCTTCCGTGCATTGCCTAGCCTTGCGTTTTCGTGCCTTAGCCTTGCCTCGCCTGACCGTGCCTTGCCTTGCGTTACCCTTTCCTTGCCTTGCCGTGCATTGCCTAGCTTACGTTGTCGTGCCTTAGCCTTCTTTCCCCTTGCCGTGCCGTGCCTTTTGTTACACTTGCCTTGCCTTGCTTTGCCTTGCATTCCATTCCTTCCGTTACTCGTTCCTTGCCTAGCCGTGCACTGCCTAGCCTTGCGTTGTCGTGCATTAGCCTTGCCTTGCCTGACCGTGCCTTGCCTTGCGTTACCCTTTCCTTGCCTTGCCGTGCATTGCCTAGCTTGCGTTGTCGTGCCTTAGCCTTGTTTCCGCTTGCCGTGCCGTTCCTTCCCTTACCCTTAACTTGCCTTGCTTTCCCTTGCCTTCCTTGCCTTCCGTTACTCTTTGCTTACCTTCCGTGCATTGCCTCGCCTTGCGTTGTCGTGCCTTAGCCTTGCCTCGCCTGACCGTGCCTTGCCTTGCGTTACCCTCTCCTTCCCTTGCCGTGCATTGCCTAGCCGTGCGTTGTCGTGCATTAGCCTTGCCTTGCCTCACCGTGCCTTGCCTTGCGTTACCCTTTCCTTGCCTTGCCGTGCATTGCCTAGCTTGCGTTGTCGAGCCTTAGCCTTGTTTCCCCTTGCCGTGCCGTTCCTTTTGTTACACTTGCCTTGCCTTGTTTTGCCTTGTCTTCCTTTCCTTCTCTTACTCTTTCCTTGCCTAGCCGTGCACTGCTTAGCCTTGCGTTGTCGTGCATTAGCCTTGCCTCGCCTGATCGTGCCTTGCCATGCGTTACCCTTTCCTTGCCTTGCCGTGCATTGCCTAGCTTGCGTTGTCGTGCCTTAGCCTTGTTTCCCCTTGGCGTGCCGTTCCTTCCCTTACCCTTAACTTGCCTTGCTTTCCCTTGCCTTCCTTGCCTTCCGTTACTCTTTGCTTACCTTCCGTGCATTGCCTAGCCTTGCGTTGTCGTGCCTTAGCCTTGCCTCGCCTGACAGAGCCTTGCCTTGCGTTACCCTTTCCTTGCCTGGCCGTGCATTGCCTAGCCGTGCGTTGCCGTGCCTTAGCCTTGTTTCCCCTTGCCGTGCCGTTCCTTCCGTTACCCTTGCCTTGCCTTGCTTTCCCTTGCCTTCCTTGCCTTCCGTTACTCTTTGCTTGCCTTCCCTGCATTGCCTAGCCTTGCGTTGTCGTGCCTTAGCCTTAGCTCGCCTGACCGTTCCTTGCCTTGCGTTCCCCTCTCCTTCACTTGCCATGCGACGTGCGTTGTTGTGCATTAGCCTTGCCTTTCCTCACCGTGCCTTGCCTTGCGTTACCCTTTCCTTGCCTTGCCGTGCATTGCCTACCTGGCGTTGTCGTGCCTTACCCTTGTTTCCCCTTGCCGTGCCGTGCCTTTTGTTACACTTTCCTTTCCTTGCTTTGCCTTCCCTTCCTTTCCTTCTGTTACTCTTTCCTTGCTTAGCCGTGCACTGCGTAGCCTTGCGTTGTCGTGCATTAGCCTTGCCTCGACTGACCGTGCCTTGCCTTGCGTTACCCTTTCCTTGCCTTGCCGTGCATGGCCTAGCTTGCGTTGTCGTGCCTTAGCCTTGTTTCCCCTTGCCGTGCCGTTCCTTCCCTTACCCTTGCCTTGCCTTGCTTTCCCTTGCCTTTCTTGCCTTCCGTTACTCTTTTCTTGCCTTCCGTGCATTGCCTAGCCTTGCGTTTTCGTGCCTTAGCCTTGCCTTGCCTCACCGTGCCTTGCCTTGCGTTACCCTTTCCTTGCCTTGCCGTGCATTGCCTAGCCTTGTGTTGTCGTGCCTTAGCCTTGCTTCCCCTTGCCGTGCCGTTCCTTCCGTTACCCTTGCCTTGCCTTGCTTTCCCTTGCATTCCTTGCCTTCCGTTACTCTTTCCTTGCCTTGCCGTGCATTGCCTAGCCTTCCGTTGTCGTGCATTAGCCTTGCCTTGCCTCACCGTGCCTTGACTTGCGTTACCCTTTCCTTGCCTTGCCGTGCATTGCCTAGCTTGCATTGTCGTGCCTTAGCCTTGTTTCCCCTTGCCGTGCCGTTCCTTCCCTTACTCTTAACTTGCCTTGCTTTCCCTTGCCTTCCGTGCCTTCCGTTACTCTTTGCTTACCTTCCGTGCATTGCCTAGCCTTGCGTTTTCGTGCCTTAGCCTTTCCTCGCCTGACCGTGCCTTGCCTTGCGTTCCCCTCTCCTTCACTTGCCGTGCTTTGCATAGACGTTCGTTGTTGTGCATTACCCTATCCTTGCCTCACCGTGCCTTGCCTTGCGTTACCCTTTCCTTGCCTTGCCGTGCATTGCCTACCTGGCGTTGTCGTGCCTTACCCTTGTTTCCCCTTGCCGTGCCGTGCCTTTTGTTACACTTGCCTTGCCTTGCTTTGCCTTGCCTTCCTTTCCTTCTGTTACTCTTTCCTTGCCTAGCCGTGCACTGCGTAGACTTGCGTTGTCGTGCATTAGCCTTGCCTCGACTGACCGTGCCTTGCCTTGCGTTACCCTTTCCTTGCCTTGCCGTGCATTGCCTAGCTTGAGTTGTCGTGCCTTAGCCCTGTTTCCCCTTGCCGTGCAGTTCCTTCCCTTACACTTAACTTGCCTTGCTTTCCCTTGCCTTTCTTGCCTTCCGTTACTCTTTTCTTGCCTTCCGTGCATTGCCTAGCCTTGCGTTTTCGTGCCTTACCCTTGCCTTGCCTCACCGTGCCTTGCCTTGCGTTACCCTTTCCTTGCCTAGCCGTGCATTGCCTAGCCTTGCGTTGTCGTGCCTTAGCCTTGCTTCCCCTTGCCGTGCCGTTCCTTCCGTTACTCTTGCCTTGCGTTGCTTTCCCTTGCATTCCTTGCCTTCCGTTACTCTTTCCTTGCCTTGCCGTGTATTGCCTAGCCTTCCGTTGTCGTGCATTAGCCTTGCCTTGCCTGACCGTGCCTTGCCTTGCGTTACCCTTTCCTTGCCTTGCCGTGCATTGCCTAGCTTGCGTTGTCGTGCCTTAGCCCTGTTTCCCCTTGCCGTGCCGTTCCTTCCCTTACACTTAACTTGCCTTGCTTTCCCTTGCCTTCCTTGCCTTCCGTTACTCTTTGCTTGCCTTCCGTGCATTGCCTAGCCTTGCGTTGTCGTGCATTAGCCTTGCCTCGCCTGACAGTGCCTTGCCTTGCGTTACCCTTTCCTTGCCTTGCCGTGCATTGCCTAGCCTTGCGTTGTCGTGCCTTAGCCTTGCCTCGCCTGACCGTGACTTCCCTTGCGTTACCCTTTCCTTGCCTTGCCGTGCATTGCCTAGCCTTGCGTTGTCGGGCCTTACCCTTGTTTCCCCTTGCCGTGCCGTTCCTTCCGTTACACTTGCCTTGCCTTGCTTTCCCTTGCCTTCCTTGCCTTCCGTTACTCTTTCCTTGCCTTCCGTGCATTGCCTAGGCTTGCGTTGTCGTGCCTTAGCCTTGCCTCGCCTGACAGTGCCTTGCCATGCGTTACCCTTTCCTTGCCTGGCCGTGCATTGCCTAGCCGTGCGTTGCCGTGCCTTAGCCTTGTTTCCCGTTGCCGAGCCTTTCCTTCCGTTAACCTTGCCTTGCCTTGCTTTCCCTTGCCTTCCTTGCCTTCCGTTACTCTTTGCTTGCCTTCCGTGCATTGCCTAGCCTTGCGTTGTCGTGCCTTAGCCTTGCCTCGGCTGACCGTGCCTTCCCTTGCGTTACCCTTTCCTTGCCTTGCCGTGCATTGCCTAGACGTGCGTTGTTGTGCATTAGCCTTGCCTTGCCTCACCGTGCCTTGCCTTGCGTTACCCTTTCCTTGCCTTGCCGTGCATTGCCTAGCTTGCGTTGTCGTGCCTTAGCCTTGTTTCCGCTTGCCGTGCCGTTCCTTCCCTTACCCTTAACTAGCCTTGCTTTCCCTTGCCTTCCTTGCCTTCCGTTACTCTTTGCTTACCTTCCGTGCATTGCCTAGCCTTGCGTTGTCGTGCCTTAGCCTTGCCTCGCCTGACCGTGCCTTGCCTTGCGTTACCCTTTTCTTCCCTTGCCGTGCATTGCCTAGCCTTGCGTTGTCGTGCATTAGCCTTGCCTTGCCTGACCGTGCCTTGCCTTGCGTTACCCTTTCCTTGCCTTGCCGTGCATTGCCTAGCTTGCGTTGTCGTGCCTTAGCCTTGTTTCCCCTTGCCGTGCCGTTCCTTTTGTTACACTTGCCTTGCCTTGCTTTGCCTTGCCTTCCTTTCCTTCCGTTACTCTTTCCTTGCCTAGCCGTGCACTGCCTAGCCTTGCGTTGTCGTGCATTAGCCTTGCCTCGCCTGATCGTGCCTTGCCATGCGTTACCCTTTCCTTGCCTTGCCGTGCATTGCCTAGCTTGCGTTGTCGTGCCTTAGCCTTGTTTCCCCTTGGCGTGCCGTTCCTTCCCTTACCCTTAACTTGACTTGCTTTCCCTTGCCTTCCTTGCCGTCCGTTACTCTTTGCTTACCTTCCGTGCATTGCCTAGCCTTGCGTTGTCGTGCCTTAGCCTTGCCTCGCCTGACCGTGCCTTGCCTTGCCTTACCCTTTCCTTGCCTTGCCGTGCATTGCCTCCCTTGCGTTGTCGTGCCTTAGCCTTGTTTCCGCTTGCCGTGCCGTTCCTTCCCTTACCCTTAACTAGCCTTGCTTTCCCTTGCCTTCCTTGCCTTCCGTTACTCTTTGCTTACCTTCCGTGCATTGCCTCGCCTTGCGTTGTCGTGCCTTAGCCTTGCCTCGCCTGACCGTGCCTTGCCTTGCGTTACCCTCTCCTTCCCTTGCCGTGCATTGCCTAGCCGTGCGTTGTCGTGCATTAGCCTTGCCTTGCCTCACCGTGCCTTGCCTTGCGTTACCCTTTCCTTGCCTTGCCGTGCATTGCCTAGCTTGCGTTGTCGAGCCTTAGCCTTGTTTCCCCTTGCCGTGCCGTGCCTTTTGTTACCCTTGCCTTGCCTTGCTTTGCCTTGCCTTCCTTTCCTTCCGTTACTCTTTCCTTGCCTGGCCGTGCATTGCCTAGCCGTGCGTTGCCGTGCCTTAGCCTTGTTACCCCTTGCCGTGCCGTTCCTTCCTTTACCCTTCCCTTGCCTTGCTTTCCCTTGCCTTCATTGTCTTCCGTTACTCTTTGCTTACCTTCCTTGCATTGCCTAGCCTTGCGTTGTCGTGCCTTAGCCTTGCCTCGCCTGACAGAGCCTTGCCTTGCGTTACCCTTTCCTTGCCTGGCCGTGCATTGCCTAGCCGTGCGTTGCCGTGCCTTAGCCTTGTTTCCCCTTGCCGTGCCGTTCCTTCCGTTACCCTTGCCTTGCCTTGCTTTCCCTTGCCTTCCGTTACTCTTTGCTTGCCTTCCCTGCATTGCCTAGCCTTGCGTTGTCGTGCCTTAGCCTTGCCTCGCCTGACCGTGACTTCCCTTGCGTTACCTTTTCCTTGCCTTGCCGTGCATTGCCTAGACGTGCGTTGTTGTGCATTAGCCTTGCCTTGCCTCACCGTGCCTTGCCTTGCGTTACCCTTTCCTTGCCTTGACGTGCATTGCCTACCTTGCGTTGTCGTGCCTTCCCCTTGTTTCCCCTTGCTTTGCCGTGCCTTTTGTTACACTTGCCTTGCCTTGCTTTGCCTTGCCTTCCTTTCCTTCTGTTACTCTTTCCTTGCCTAGCCGTGCACTGCCTAGCCATGCGTTGTCGTGCATTAGCCTTGCCTCGACTGACCGTGTCTTGCCTTGCGTTACCCTTTCCTTGCCTTGCCGTGCATTGCCTAGCTGGGGTTGTCGTGCCTTAGCCTTGTTTCCCCTTGGCGTGCCGTTCCTTCCCTTACCCTTAACTTGCCTTGCTTTCCCTTGCCTTCCTTGCCTTCCGTTACTCTTTGCTTACCTTCCGTGCATTGCCTAGCCTTGCTTTGTCGTGCCTTAGCCTTGCCTCGCCTGACAGAGCCTTGCCTTGCGTTACCCTTTCCTTGCCTGGCCGTGCATTGCCTAGCCGTGCGTTGCCGTGCCTTAGCCTTGTTTCCCCTTGCCGTGCCGTTCCTTCCGTTACCCTTGCCTTGCCTTGCCTTCCCTTGCCTTCCTTGCCTTCCGTTACTCTTTGCTTGCCTTCCCTGCATTGCCTAGCCTTGCGTTGTCGTGCCTTAGCCTTGCCTCGCCTGACCGTGACTTCCCTTGCGTTGTCCTTTCCTTACCTTGCCGTGCATTGCCTAGACGTGCGTTGCTGTGCATTAGCCTTGCCTTGCCTGACCGTGCCTTGCCTTGCGTTACCCTTTCCTTACCTTGCCGTGCATTGCCTAGCCTTGCGTTGTCGTGCCTTAGCCTTGCTTCCCCTTGCCGTGCCGTTCCTTCCCTTACTCTTAACTTGCCTTGCTTTCCCTTGCCTTCCTTGCCTTCCGTTACTCTTTGCTTACCTTCCTTGCATGGCCTAGCCTTGCGTTGTCGTGCCTTAGCCTTGCCTCGCCTGACCGTGCTTTCCCTTGCGTTACCCTTTCCTTCACTTGGGGTGCTTTGTCTAGCCGTGCGTTGTCGTGCATTACCCTTGCCTTGCCTCACCGTGCCTTGCCTTGCGTTACCCTTTCCTTGCTTTGCCGTGCTTTGCCTAGCCTTGCGTTTTCGTGCCTTAGCCTTGTTTCCCCTTTCCGTGTCGTTCCTTCCGTTACTCTTTCCTTGCCTTGCCGTGCATTGCCTAGCCTTCCGTTGTCGTGCATTAGCCTTGCATTTCCTGACCGTGCCTTGCCTTGCGTTACCCTTTCCTTGCCTTGCCGTGCATTGCCTAGCTTGCGTTGTCGTGCCTTAGCCTTGTTTCCGCTTGCCGTGCCGTTCCTTCCCTTACCCTTAACTAGCCTTGCTTTCCCTTGCCTTCCTTGCCTTCCGTTACTCTTTGCTTACCTTCCGTGCATTGCCTCGCCTTGCGTTGTCGTGCCTTAGCCTTGCCTCGCCTGACCGTGCCTTGCCTTGCGTTACCCTCTCCTTCCCTTGCCGTGCATTGCCTAGCCTTGCGTTGTCGTGCCTTAGCCTTGCCTCGCCTGACCGTGCCTTGCCTTGCGTTACCCTTTCCTTGCCTTGCCGTGCATTGCCTAGCTTGCGTTGTCGAGCCTTAGCCTTGTTTCCCCTTGCCGTGCCGTGCCTTTTGTTACACTTGCCTTGCCTTGCTTTGCCTTGCCTTCCTTTCCTTCCGTTACTCTTTCCTTGCCTAGCCGTGCACTGCCTAGCCTTGCGTTGTCGTGCATTAGCCTTGCCTCGCCTGACCGTGCCTTGCCTTGCGTTACCCTTTCCTTGCCTTGCCGTGCATTGCCTAGCTTGCGTTGTCGTGCCTTAGCCTTGTTTCCGCTTGCCGTGCCGTTCCTTCCCTTACCCTTAACTAGCCTTGCTTTCCCTTGCCTTCCTTGCCTTCCGTTACTCTTTGCTTACCTTCCGTGCATTGCCTCGCCTTGCGTTGTCGTGCCTTAGCCTTGCCTCGCCTGACCGTGCCTTGCCTTGCGTTACCCTCTCGTTCCCTTGCCGTGCATTGCCTAGCCGTGCATTGTCGTGCATTAGCCTTGCCTTGCCTCACCATGCCTTGCCTTGCGTTACCCTTTCCTTGCCTTGCCGTGCATTGCCTAGCTTGCTTTGTCGAGCCTTAGCCTTGTTTCCCCTTGCCGTGCCGTGCCTTTTGTTACCCTTGCCTTGCCTTGCTTTGCCTTGCCTTCCTTGCCTTCCGTTACTCTTTCCTTGCCTGGCCGTGCATTGCCTAGCCGTGCGTTGCCGTGCCTTAGCCTTGTTTCCCCTTGCCGTGCCGTTCCTTCCGTTACCCTTCCCTTGCCTTGCTTTCCCTTGCCTTCATTGTCTTCCGTTACTCTTTGCTTACCTTCCTTGCATTGCCTAGCCTTGCGTTGTCGTGCCTTAGCCTTGCCTCGCCTGACAGAGCCTTGCCTTGCGTTACCCTTTCCTTGCCTGGCCGTGCATTGCCTAGCCGTGCGTTGCCGTGCCTTAGCCTTGTTTCCCCTTGCCGTGCCGTTCCTTCCGTTACCCTTGCCTTGCCTTGCTTTCCCTTGCCTTCCGTTACTCTTTGCTTGCCTTCCCTGCATTGCCTAGCCTTGCGTTGTCGTGCCTTAGCCTTGCCTCGCCTGACCGTGACTTCCCTTGCGTTACCCTTTCCTTGCCTTGCCGTGCATTGCCTAGACGTGCGTTGTTGTGCATTAGCCTTGCCTTGCCTCACCGTGCCTTGCCTTGCGTTACCCTTTCCTTGCCTTGACGTGCATTGCCTACCTTGCGTTGTCGTGCCTTCCCCTTGTTTCCCCTTGCTTTGCCGTGCCTTTTGTTACACTTGCCTTGCCTTGCTTTGCCTTGCCTTCCTTTCCTTCTGTTACTCTTTCCTTGCCTAGCCGTGCACTGCCTAGCCATGCGTTGTCGTGCATTAGCCTTGCCTCGACTGACCGTGTCTTGCCTTGCGTTACCCTTTCCTTGCCTTGCCGTGCATTGCCTAGCTGGGGTTGTCGTGCCTTAGCCTTGTTTCCCCTTGGCGTGCCGTTCCTTCCCTTACCCTTAACTTGCCTTGCTTTCCCTTGCCTTCCTTGCCTTCCGTTACTCTTTGCTTACCTTCCGTGCATTGCCTAGCCTTGCTTTGTCGTGCCTTAGCCTTGCCTCGCCTGACAGAGCCTTGCCTTGCGTTACCCTTTCCTTGCCTGGCCGTGCATTGCCTAGCCGTGCGTTGCCGTGCCTTAGCCTTGTTTCCCCTTGCCGTGCCGTTCCTTCCGTTACCCTTGCCTTGCCTTGCCTTCCCTTGCCTTCCTTGCCTTCCGTTACTCTTTGCTTGCCTTCCCTGCATTGCCTAGACTTGCGTTGTCGTGCCTTAGCCTTGCCTCGCCTGACCGTGACTTCCCTTGCGTTGTCCTTTCCTTACCTTGCCGTGCATTGCCTAGACGTGCGTTGCTGTGCATTAGCCTTGCCTTGCCTAACCGTGCCTTGCCTTGCGTTACCCTTTCCTTACCTTGCCGTGCATTGCCTAGCTTGCGTTGTCGTGCCTTAGCCTTGCTTCCCCTTGCCGTGCCGTTCCTTCCCTTACTCTTAACTTGCCTTGCTTTCCCTTGCCTTCCTTGCCTTCCGTTACTCTTTGCTTACCTTCCTTGCATGGCCTAGCCTTGCGTTGTCGTGCCTTAGCCTTGCCTCGCCTGACCGTGCTTTCCCTTGCGTTACCCTTTCCTTCACTTGGGGTGCTTTGTCTAGCCGTGCGTTGTCGTGCATTACCCTTGCCTTGCCTCACCGTGCCTTGCCTTGCGTTACCCTTTCCTTGCTTTGCCGTGCTTTGCCTAGCCTTGCGTTTTCGTGCCTTAGCCTTGTTTCCCCTTTCCGTGCCGTTCCTTCCCTTACCCTTTCCTTGCCTTGCCGTGCATTGCCTAGCCTTCCGTTGTCGTGCATTAGCCTTGCATTTCCTGACCGTGCCTTGCCTTGCGTTACCCTTTCCTTGCCTTGCCGTGCATTGCCTAGCTTGCGTTGTCGTGCCTTAGCCTTGTTTCCCCTTGCCGTGCCGTTCCTTCCCTTACCCTTACCTTGCCTTGCTTTCCCTTGCCTTCCTTGCCTTCCGTTACTCTTTGCTTACCTTCCGTGCATTGCCTAGCCTTGCGTTGTCGTGCCTTAGCCTTGCCTCGCCTGACAGAGCCTTGCCTTGCGTTACCCTTTCCTTGCCTGGCCGTGCATTGCCTAGCCGTGCGTTGCCGTGCCTTAGCCTTGTTTCCCCTTGCCGTGCCGTTCCTTCCGTTACCCTTGCCTTGCCTTGCCTTCCCTTGCCTTCCTTGCCTTCCGTTACTCTTTGCTTGCCTTCCCTGCATTGCCTAGACTTGCGTTGTCGTGCCTTAGCCTTGCCTCGCCTGACCGTGACTTCCCTTGCGTTATCCTTTCCTTGCCTTGCCGTGCATTGCCTAGACGTGCGTTGCTGTGCATTAGCCTTGCCTTGCCTAACCGTGCCTTGCCTTGCGTTACCCTTTCCTCACCTTGCCGTGCATTGCCTAGCTTGCGTTGTCGTGCCTTAACCTTGTTTCCCCTTGCCGTGCCGTTCCTTCCCTTAATCTTAACTTGCCTTGCTTTCCGTTGCCTTCCTTGCCTTCCGTTACTCTTTGCTTACCTTCCGTGCATGGCCTAGCCTTGCGTTGTCGTGCCTTAGCCTTGCCTCGCCTGACCGTGCTTTCCCTTGCGTTACCCTTTCCTTCACTTGGGGTGCTTTGTCTAGCCGTGCGTTGTCGTGCATTACCCTTGCCTTGCCTCACCGTGCCTTGCCTTGCGTTACCCTTTCCTTGCTTTGCCGTGCTTTGCCTAGCCTTGCGTTGTCGTGCCTTAGCCTTGTTTCCCCTTTCCGTGTCGTTCCTTCCGTTACTCTTTCCTTGCCTTGCCGTGCATTGCCTAGCCTTCCGTTGTCGTGCATTAGCCTTGCATTTCCTGACCGTGCCTTGCCTTGCGTTACCCTTTCCTTGCCTTGCCGTGCATTGCCTAGCTTGCGTTGTCGTGCCTTAGCCTTGTTTCCCCTTGCCGTGCCGTTCCTTCCCTTACCCTTAACTTGCCTTGCTTTCCCTTGCCTTCCTTGCTTTCCGTTACACTTTGCTTACCTTCCTTGCATTACCTAGCCTTGCATTGTCGGGCCTTAGCCTTGCCTCGCCTGACAGAGCCTTGCCTTGCGTTACCCTTTCCTTGAATGGCTGTGCATTGCCTAGCCGTGCGTTGCCGTGCCTTAGCCTTGTTTCCCCTTGCCGTGCCGTTCCTTCCGTTACCCTTGCCTTGCCTTGCTTTCCCTTGCCTTCCTTGCCTTCCGTTACTCTTTGCTTGCCTTCCCTGCATTGCCTAGCCTTGCGTTGTCGTGCCGTAGCCTTGCCTCGCCTGACCGTGCCTTGCCTTGCGTTCCCCTCTCCTTCACTTGCCGTGCATTGCCTAGACGTGCGTTGTTGTGCATTGGCCTATCCTTGCCTCACCGTGCCTTGCCTTGCGTTACCCTTTCCTTGCCTTGCCGTGCATAGCCTAGCTTGCGTTGTCGTGCCTTAGCCTTGTTTCCCCTTGCCGTGCCGTTCCTTCCCTTACTCTTAACTTGCCTTGCTTTCCCTTGCCTTCCTTGACTTCCGTTACTCTTTGCTTACCTTCCGTGCATTGCCTAGCCGTGCGTTGTCGTGCATTAGCCTTGCCTTGCCTCACCGTGCCTTGCCTTGCGTTACCCTTTCCTTGCCTCACCGTGCCTTGCCTTGCGTTACCCTTTCCTTGCCTTGCCGTGCATTGCCTACCTGGCGTTGTCGTGCCTTACCCTTGTTTCCCCTTGCCGTGCCGTGCCTTTTGTTACACTTGCCTTGCCTTGCTTTGCCTTGCCTTTCTTTCATTCCGTTACTCTTTCCTTGCCTAGCCGTGCATTGCCTAGCCTTGCGTTGTCGTGCCTTAGCCTTGCCTCGCCTGACCGTGACTTCCCTTGCGTTAGCCTTTCCTTGCCTTGCCGTGCATTGCCTAGACGTGCGTTGTTGTGTATTAGCCTTGCCTCGCCTGACAGTGCCTTGCCTTGCGTTACCCTTTCCTTGCCTTGCCGTGCATTGCCTAGCTTGCGTTGTCGTTCCTTAGCCTTGTTTCCCCTTGGCGTGCCGTTCCTTCCCTTACCCTTAACTTGCCTTGCTTTCCCTTGCCTTCCTTGCCTTCCGTTACTCTTTGCTTACCTTCCGTGCATTGCCTCGCTTTGCGTTGTCGTGCCTTAGCCTTGCCTTGCCTGACAGTGCCTTGCCTTGCGTTACCCTTTCCTTGCCTTGCCGTGCATTGCCTAGACGTGCGTTGTTCTGCATTAGCCTTGCCTTGCCTGACCGTGCCTTGCCTTGCGTTATCCTTTCCTTGCCTTGCCGTGCATTCCCTAGCTTGCGTTGACGAGCCTTAGCCTTGTTTCCCCTTGCCATGCCGTGCCTTTTGTTACACTTGCCTTGCCTTGCTTTGCCTTGCCTTCCTTTCCTTCCGTTACTCTTTCCTTGCCTAGCCGTGCACTGCCTAGCCTTGCGTTGTCGTGCATTAGCCTTGCCTCGCCTGACCGTGCCTTGCCTTGCGTTACCCTTTCCTTGCCTTGCCGTGCATTGCCTAGCCTTGCGTTGTCGTTCCTTAGACTTGTTTCCCCTTGCCGTGCCGTTCCTTCCCTTACCCTTAACTTGCCTTGCTTTCCCTTGCTTTCCTTGCCTTCCGTTACTCTTTGCTTACCTTCCGTGCATTGCCTAGCCTTGCGTTGTCGTGCCTTAGCCTTGGCTCGCCTGACAGTGCCTTGCCTTGCGTTACCCTTCCCTTGCCTGGCCGTGCATTGCCTAGCCGTGCGTTGTCGTGCCTTAGCCTTGTTTCCCCTTGCCGTGCCGTTCCTTCCGTTACCCTTGCCTTGCCTTGCCTTCCCTTGCCTTCCTTGCCTTCCGTTACTCTTTGCTTGCCTTCCCTGCATTGCCTAGACTTCCGTTGTCGTGCCTTAGCGTTGCCTTGCCTGACCGTGACTTCCCTTGCGTTATCCTTTCCTTGCCTTGCCGTGCATTGCCTTGACGTGCGTTGATGTGCATTAGCCTTGCCTTGCCTAACCGTGCCTTCCCTTGCGTTACCCTTTCCTTACCTTGCCGTGCTTTGCCTAGCTTGCGTTGTCGTGCCTTAGCCTTGTTTCCCCTTGCCGTGCCGTTCCTTCCCTTACTCTTAACTTGCCTTGCTTTCCCTTGCCTTCCTTGCCTTCCGTTACTCTTTGCTTGCCTTCCGTGCATTGCCTAGCCTTGCGTTGTCGTGCCTTAGCCTTGCCTCGCCTGACAGTGCCTTGCCTTGTGTTACCCTTTCCTTGCCTTGCCGTGCATTGCCTAGACGTGCGTTGTTCTGCATTAGCCTTGCCTTGCCTGACCGTGCCTTGCCTTGCGTTACCCTTTCCTTGCCTTGCCGTGCATTGCCTAGCTTGCGTTGTCGTGCCTTAGCCTTGTTTCCCCTTGCCGTGCCGTTCCTTCCGTTACACTTGCCTTGCCTTGCTTTGCCTTGCCTTCCTTTCCTTCTGTTACTCTTTCCTTGCCTTCCGTGCATTGCCTAGCCGTGCGTTGTCGTGCCTTAGCCTTGCCTTTCCTCACCGTGCCTTGCCTTCCGTTACCCTTTCCTTGCCTTGCCGTGCATTGCCTAGCCGTGCGTTGTCGTGCCTTAGCCTTGTTTCACCTTGCCATAGCCTTGCTTGCGTTGCCTTGCTTTGCCTTGCCTTCCTTGCCTTCCGTTACTCTTTGCTTGCCTTCCGTGCATTGCGTAGCCTTGCGTTGTCGTGCCGTAGCCTTTTTCTGACCTTGCCATAGCCTTGCTTGCGTTACCTTGCTTTGCCTTGCATTCCTTGCCTTCCGTTACTCTTTGCTTGCCTTCCGTGCATTGCCTAGCCTTGCGTTTTCGTGCCTTAGCCTTGCCTCGCCTGACCGTGCCTTGCCTTGCGTTACCCTTTCCTTGCCTTGCCGTGCATTGCCTTGCCTTCCGTTGTCGTGCATTAGCCTTGCATTTCCTGACCGTGCCTTGCCTTGCGTTACCCTTTCCTTGCCTTGCCGTGCATTGCCTAGCTTGCGTTGTCGTGCCTTACCCTTGTTTCCCCTTGCCGTGCCGTGCCTTTTGTTTCACTTGCCTTGCATTGCTTTGCCTTGCCTTCCTTTCCTTCTGTTACTCTTTCCTTGCCTAGCCGTGCACCTGCCAAGCCTTGCGTTGTCGTGCATTATCCTTGCCTCGACTGACCGTGCCTTGCCTTGCATTAACCTTTCCTTGCCTTACCGTGCATTGCCTAGCTTGCGTTGTGGACCCTTAGCCTTGTTTCCCCTTGCCGTGCCGTGCCTTTTGTTACACTTGCCTTGCCTTGCTTTGCCTTGCCTTTCTTTCATTCCGTTACTCTTTCCTTGCCTAGCCGTGCACTGCCTAGCCTTGCGTTGTCGTGCCTTAGCCTTGCCTCGCCTGACCGTGACTTCCCTTGCGTTAGCCTTTCCTTGCCTTGCCGTGCATTGCCTAGACGTGCGTTGTTGTGCATTAGCCTTGCCTTGCCTCACCGTGCCTTGCCTTGCGTTACCCTTTCCTTGCCTTGCCGTGCATTGCCTAGCCTTGCGTTGTCGTGCCTTACCCTTGTTTCCCCTTGTCGTGCCGTTCCTTCCGTTACTCTTGCCTTGCCTTGCTTTCCCTTGCATTCCTTGCCTTCCGTTACTCTTTCCTTGCCTTGCCGTGCATTGCCCAGGCTTGCGTGGTCGTGCCTTAGCCTTGCCTCGCCTGACAGTGCCTTGCCTTGCGTGACCCTTTCCTTGCCTGTCCGTGCATTGCCTGGCCGTGCGTTGCCGTGCCTTAGCCTTGTTTCCCGTTGCCGAGCCTTTCCTTTCGTTAACCTTGCCTTGCCTTGCTTTCCCTTGCCTTCCTTGCCTTCCGTTACTCTTTGCTTGCCTTCCGTGCATTGCCTAGCCTTGCGTTGTCGTGCCTCAGCCTTTTTTCACCTTGCCATAGCCTTGCTTGCGTTGCCTTGCTTTGCCTTGCCTTCCTTGCTTTCCGTTACACTTTGCTTGCCTTCCTTGCTTTGCCTAGCCTTGCGTTGTCGTGCCTTAGCCTTGTTTCCCCTTTCCGTGCCGTTCCTTCCGTTACTCTTTCCTTGCCTTGCCGTGCATTGCCTAGCCTTCCGTTGTCGTGCATTAGCCTTGCATTTCCTGACCTTCCCTTGCCTTGCGTTACCCTTTCCTTGCCTTGCCGTGCATTGCCTAGCTTGCGTTGTCGTGCCTTAGCCTTGTTTCCCCTTGCCGTGCCGTTCCTTCACTTACCCTTAACTTGCCTTGCTTTCCCTTGCCTTCCTTGCTTTCCGTTACTCTTTGCTTACCTTCCTTGCATTACCTAGCCTTGCGTTGTCGGGCCTTAGCCTTCCCTCGCCTGACAGAGCCTTGCCTTGCGTTACCCTTTCCTTGAATGGCCGTGCATTGCCTAGCCGTGCGTTGCCGTGCCTTAGCCTTGTTTCCCCTTGCCGTGCCGTTCCTTCCGTTACCCTTGCCTTGCCTTGCTTTCCCTTGCCTTCCTTGCCTTCCGTTACTCTTTGCTTGCCTTCCCTGCATTGCCTAGACTTGCGTTGTCGTGCCTTAGCCTTGCCTCGCCTGACCGTGACTTCCCTTGCGTTACCCTTTCCTTGCCTTGCCGTGCATTGCCTAGACGTGCGTTGTTGTGCATTAGCCTTGCCTTGCCTCACCGTGCCTTGCCTTGCGTTACCCTTTCCTTGCCTTGCCGTGCATTGCCTACCTTGCGTTGTCGTGCCTTACCCTTGTTTCCCCTTGCCGTGCCGTGCCTTTTGTTACACTTGCCTTGCCTTGCTTTGACTTGCCTTCCTTTCCTTCCGTTACTCTTTCCTTGCCTTCCGTGCATTGCCTAGCCTTGCATTGTCGTGCATTAGCCTTGCCTTGCCTGACCGTGCCTTGCCTTCCGTTACCCTTTCCTTGCTTTGCCGTGCATTGCCTAGCCTTGCGTTGTCGTGCCTTAGCCTTGTTTCACCTTGCTGTAGCCTTGCTTGCGTTGCCTTGCTTTGCCTTGCCTTCCTTGCCTTCCGTTACTCTTTGCTTGCCTTCCGTGCATTGCGTAGCCTTGCGTTGTCGTGCCGTAGCCTTTTTCTGACCTTGCCATAGCCTTGCTTGCGTTACCTTGCTTTGCCTTGCATTCCTTGCCTTGCGTTACTCTTTGCTTACCTTCCGTGCATTGCCTAGCCTTGCGTTTTCGTGCCTTAGCCTTGCCTCTCCTGACCGTGCCTTGCCTTGCGTTACCCTTTCCTTGCCTTGCCGTGCATTGCCTAGCTTGCGTTGTCGTGCCTTAGCCTTGTTTCCCCTTGCCGTGCCGTGCCTTTTGTTTCACTTGCCTTGCATTGCTTTGCCTTGCCTTCCTTTCCTTCTGTTACTCTTTCCTTGCCTAGCCGTGCACTGCCAAGCCTTGCGTTGTCGTGCATTAGCCTTGCCTCGACTGACCGTGCCTTGCCTTGCGTTACCCTTTCCTTGCCTTGCCGTGCATTGCCTAGCTTGCGTTGTCGTGCCTTAGCCTTGTTTCCCCTTGCCGTGCCGTTCCTTTTGTTACTCTTGCCTTGCCTTGCTTTGCCTTGCCTTCCTTTCCTTCCGTTACTCTTTCCTTGCCTAGCCGTGCACTGCCTAGCCTTGCGTTGTCGTGCCTTAGCCTTGCCTCGCCTGACCGTGACTTCCCTTGCGTTAGCCTTTCCTTGCCTTGCCGTGCATTGCCTAGACGTGCGTTGTTGTGCATTAGCCTTGCCTTGCCTCACCGTGCCTTGCCTTGCGTTACCCTTTCCTTGCCTTGCCGTGCATTGCCTAGCCTTGCGTTGTCGTGCCTTACCCTTGTTTCCCCTTGTCGTGCCGTTCCTTCCGTTACTCTTGCCTTGCCTTGCTTTCCTTTGCATTCCTTGCCTTCCGTTACTCTTTCCTTGCCTTGCCGTGCATTGCCCAGGCTTGCGTGGTCGTGCCTTAGCCTTGCCTCGCCTGACAGAGCCTTGCCTTCCGTGACCCTTTCCTTGCCTGTCCGTGCATTGCCTAGCCGTGCGTTGCCGTGCCTTAGCCTTGTTTCCCGTTGCCGAGCCTTTCCTTCCGTTAACCTTGCCTTGCCTTGCTTTCCCTTGCCTTCCTTGCCTTCCGTTACTCTTTGCTTGCCTTCCGTGCATTGCCTAGCCTTGCGTTGTCGTGCCTCAGCCTTTTTTCACCTTGCCATAGCCTTGCTTGCGTTGCCTTGCTTTGCCTTGCCTTCCTTGCTTTCCGTTACACTTTGCTTGCCTTCCGTGCTTTGCCTAGCCTTGCGTTGTCGTGCCTTAGCCTTGTTTCCCCTTTCCGTGCCGTTCCTTCCGTTACTCTTTCCTTGCCTTGCCGTGCATTGCCTAGCCTTCCGTTGTCGTGCATTAGCCTTGCATTTCCTGACCGTCCCTTGCCTTGCGTTACCCTTTCCTTGCCTTGCCGTGCATTGCCTAGCTTGCGTTGTCGTGCCTTAGCCTTGTTTCCCCTTGCCGTGCCGTTCCTTCCCTTACCCTTAACTTGCCTTGTTTTCCCTTGCCTTCCTTGCTTTCCGTTACTCTTTGCTTACCTTCCTTGCATTACCTAGCCTTGCGTTGTCGGGCCTTAGCCTTGCCTCGCCTGACAGAGCCTTGCCTTGCGTTACCCTTTCCTTGAATGGCCGTGCATTGCCTAGCCGTGCGTTGCCGTGCCTTAGCCTTGTTTCCCCTTGCCGTGCCGTTCCTTCCGTTACCCTTGCCTTGCCTTGCTTTCCCTTGCCTTCCTTGCCTTCCGTTACTCTTTGCTTGCCTTCCGTGCATTGCCTAGCCTTGCGTTGTCGTGCCTTAGCCTTGCCTCGCCTGACAGTGCCTTGCCTTGCGTTACCCTTTCCTTGCCTTGCCGTGCATTGCCTAGACGTGCGTTGTTGTGCATTAGCCTTGCCTTGCCTCACCGTGCCTTGCCTTGCGTTACCCTTTCCTTGCCTTGCCGTGCATTGCCTACCTTGCGGTGTCGTGCCTTCCCCTTGTTTCCCCTTGCCGTGCCGTGCCTTTTGTTACACTTGCCTTGCCTTGCTTTGCCTTGCCTTCCTTGCCTTCCGTTACTCTTTCCTTGCCTTCCGTGCATTGCCTAGCCGTGCGTTGTCGTTCATTAGCCTTGCCTTGCCTCACCGTGCCTTGCCTTGCGTTACCCTTTCCTTGCCTTGCCGTGCATTGCCTAGCCGTGCGTTGTCGTGCCTTAGCCTTGTTTCACCTTGCTGTAGCCTTGCTTGCGTTGCCTTGCTTTGCCTTGCCTTCCTTGCTTTCCGTTACACTTTGCTTGCCTTCCGTGCATTGCGTAGCCTTGCGTTGTCGTGCCGTAGCCTTCTTTGACCTTGCCATAGCCTTCCTTGCGTTACCTTGCTTTGCCTTGCATTCCTTGCCTTCCGTTACTCTTTGCTTGCCTTCCGTGCATTGCCTAGCCTTGCGTTTTCGTGCCTTAGCCTTGCCTCGCCTGACCGTGCCTTGCCTTGCGTTACCCTTTCCTTGCCTTGCCGTGCATTGCCTTGCCTTGCCTTCCGTTGTCGTGCATTAGCCTTGCATTTCCTGACCGTGCCTTGCCTTGCGTTACCCTTTCCTTGCCTTGCCGTGCATTGCCTAGCTTGCGTTGTCGTGCCTTACCCTTGTTTCCCCTTGCCGTGCCGTGCCTTTTGTTTCACTTGCCTTGCATTGCTTTGCCTTGCCTTCCTTTCCTTCTGTTACTCTTTCCTTGCCTAGCCGTGCACTGCCAAGCCTTGCGTTGTCGTGCATTATCCTTGCCTCGACTGACCGTGCCTTGCCTTGCATTAACCTTTCCTTGCCTTACCGTGCATTGCCTAGCTTGCGTTGTGGACCCTTAGCCTTGTTTCCCCTTGCCGTGCCGTGCCTTTTTTTACACTTGCATTGCCTTGCTTTGCCTTGCCTTTCTTTCATTCCGTTACTCTTTCCTTGCCTAGCCGTGCACTGCCTAGCCTTGCGTTGTCGTGCCTTAGCCTTGCCTCGCCTGACCGTGACTTCCCTTGCGTTAGCCTTTCCTTGCCTTGCCGTGCATTGCCTAGACGTGCGTTGTTGTGCATTAGCCTTGCCTTGCCTCACCGTGCCTTGCCTTGCGTTACCCTTTCCTTGCCTTGCCGTGCATTGCCTAGCCTTGCGTTGTCGTGCCTTACCCTTGTTTCCCCTTGTCGTGCCGTTCCTTCCGTTACTCTTGCCTTGCCTTGCTTTCCCTTGCATTCCTTGCCTTCCGTTACTCTTTCCTTGCCTTGCCGTGCATTGCCCAGGCTTGCGTGGTCGTGCCTTAGCCTTGCCTCGCCTGACAGTGCCTTGCCTTGCGTGACCCTTTCCTTGCCTGTCCGTGCATTGCCTGGCCGTGCGTTGCCGTGCCTTAGCCTTGTTTCCCGTTGCCGAGCCTTTCCTTTCGTTAACCTTGCCTTGCCTTGCTTTCCCTTGCCTTCCTTGCCTTCCGTTACTCTTTGCTTGCCTTCCGTGCATTGCCTAGCCTTGCGTTGTCGTGCCTCAGCCTTTTTTCACCTTGCCATAGCCTTGCTTGCGTTGCCTTGCTTTGCCTTGCCTTCCTTGCTTTCCGTTACACTTTGCTTGCCTTCCTTGCTTTGCCTAGCCTTGCGTTGTCGTGCCTTAGCCTTGTTTCCCCTTTCCGTGCCGTTCCTTCCGTTACTCTTTCCTTGCCTTGCCGTGCATTGCCTAGCCTTCCGTTGTCGTGCATTAGCCTTGCATTTCCTGACCTTCCCTTGCCTTGCGTTACCCTTTCCTTGCCTTGCCGTGCATTGCCTAGCTTGCGTTGTCGTGCCTTAGCCTTGTTTCCCCTTGCCGTGCCGTTCCTTCACTTACCCTTAACTTGCCTTGCTTTCCCTTGCCTTCCTTGCTTTCCGTTACTCTTTGCTTACCTTCCTTGCATTACCTAGCCTTGCGTTGTCGGGCCTTAGCCTTCCCTCGCCTGACAGAGCCTTGCCTTGCGTTACCCTTTCCTTGAATGGCCGTGCATTGCCTAGCCGTGCGTTGCCGTGCCTTAGCCTTGTTTCCCCTTGCCGTGCCGTTCCTTCCGTTACCCTTGCCTTGCCTTGCTTTCCCTTGCCTTCCTTGCCTTCCGTTACTCTTTGCTTGCCTTCCCTGCATTGCCTAGACTTGCGTTGTCGTGCCTTAGCCTTGCCTCGCCTGACCGTGACTTCCCTTGCGTTACCCTTTCCTTGCCTTGCCGTGCATTGCCTAGACGTGCGTTGTTGTGCATTAGCCTTGCCTTGCCTCACCGTGCCTTGCCTTGCGTTACCCTTTCCTTGCCTTGCCGTGCATTGCCTACCTTGCGTTGTGGTGCCTTCCCCTTGTTTCCCCTTGCCATGCCGTGCCTTTTGTTACACTTGCCTTGCCTTGCTTTGCCTTGCCTTCCTTTCCTTCTGTTACTCTTTCCTTGCCTTCCGTGCATTGCCTAGCCGTGCGTTGTCGTGCATTAGCCTTGCCTTGCCTCACCGTGCCTTGCCTTCCGTTACCCTTTCCTTGCTTTGCCGTGCATTGCCTAGCCGTGCGTTGTCGTGCCTTAGCCTTGTTTCACCTTGCTGTAGCCTTGCTTGCGTTGCCTTGCTTTGCCTTGCCTTCCTTGCTTTCCGTTA